>NC_133177.1:58327500-58395000 GCF_049306965.1 Danio rerio
ACTATTAATGAGGACTTCTCCCTCAATCCCCGTATCCAGCAGACTCAATGCAGCAGGTCTCCTGACCCGTCTATTTTAACCATTAGCCCTGCTGGTAATCTGGAGGATTTAGGCAAACACAGCAGCACAGTGATGTGTCTGAATGTGAACGAACTCCTGATAAAACACAGTGTCCGCCATTCTCTAATTCTCGTGCTGCTCTCCCGACAAAAATGCTAGCAGCACACACACAGCTTTGCTGTATGATCGGCCCTGACAAGATCACGGGGGAAAACATGCAACAAACCCCGTGGATGATGAAAACAAACGCATATGAGCCTTCATGAACGGCTAAATACTGTGCCGTGGTTTCCGTGTCTCTCAGCTCGGGCTTGACACTGGCAGGTCTGGCAGGTCTCATGAATAATTAAGCAGCCGGCTCTTCTCATAGGATAAGAAAACTCCGCTATGAATAATAATGAGAAACCAACGCGTCATCATTGCACTTGCAGTACTGCGCTACGTCGCCGATTTTAATCCCGCCCCAAAAATCATTTTAAACCCGGAAGCTGAAATTAGTTGACAAAAGCTCAAAATTATTCAGTTTTCCCCACAATTAAAGCTGGCAGGTGCTAACATTGTCTTAACTGATGCTCAACACACACAAATCTGTTAATATAAAAAAAAAAGTTATCCGGGGTGTCCTGAACCTTTAAATAAAACTGACACAAAATAAATTGCACATCCATGCAGGAGTGTGAGTTTACTGATGTGTGTGTGTGTGTGTGCGCGCATGTGTGTTGTTCACCTTTATGAACGTACCTGCGCTTGTCCTTTAATTTACTGCTCCTGCTTTGATGAATGACCGTGGCTCCGGATGAACGCCACTGGACTGACGAAGTTCTCTAAAATGAGTCCTGGTTTCCAAGGTTGTGTATTGGATTTGTGGATTGATTTGGGCAGTAGACAGGGAAACAGGCCGAACACACAGAGGAGCCTGATGGATAGCCTAGGACTTAATGCACAGAATGACGCACGACATACAGGATGAATGACGTTTATTATCTGCACACACTCTTGTGGGTTACTTCTCTGCCATCCAGAGAGCTGCAGGTTTCATATCTGTGCTTCACTATTGTGTGAGGTAAATTTTATCTCAGGAAACGTGTGTGTGTGTGTGTGTGTGTGATCTTCTAAATATAGACACAAAATAACCTTGAACATTTACCATGAAACAATACCTGGTGATTGGAGACAAGTCAGGTGAAGTGTATGGATTACAGTCAAAAGTTTGCAATATCAAAATACAAGTTTCTATACTAAAGTAAAAGTACAAGTACTTGAGAAAATATTTGCTCATGTAAAAGTAAAAATCTTGAAAGTTACTCAAGTAGGAGTAAAAAAGTTTTAGCTGAAAACTACTCAAGTTACTAGTTAATTTTGCTATAATTTATATTCAGTAAAAGTGCTCATCTTTAAATGTACTCAAAAAGTACAAAAACTCACTATACTCTACTCAAGTAAAAGTTCTTGAAGAAATATTTACTCATGTAAAAGTAACAGTCTTAAAAGTTAAGGCCCGTGCACACCGAGACATTTTTGCTCGCGCTTTCTGTCGACGTTTAAGCCTCGTGACTAAATAACGGGCGTCAATGTGACTGTGCACACCAACGCACAAAACGCCATGCGCAAAAGCGTCATTTAAAAACAAAAACGCCTCATGCTCATTTTTTTTTTTGACGCTCCGTGTCGAAACCTTATCCACCAATCAGATCGGCACTTTAGTTCATGTGCACGGAGCTGCTGAAGTTACAGTAAACATCACTTGGAGGCGCTCAAGCACAAAACTGTCAATGCGAGCGCACATTGAAGAAAACGCCCAGAGGCGATATGAATGTTTAGCTGCTTATTGCACTGGTGAACAATAATCATTTCTTCATCGCTAGAGCTCGAGCTGCTGCTTAAACCATCCATGCTTGTTTGAGTCATCAGTATCTTTAACAACAAGCGTGTGAACTTCCTCTCCTCCTCTTCTTCTGTGTTATAAGTGGGTGCCAGAAGCTTAAACTTGTGCAGCGCCATCTAACGTCAAAAGAGTGATTTTGCATACTCTTCCACTTGACGCCAGTGAAAAGCGCTTGGGTTTGAATACTGAAAAACATCTCGTAAATGCAAATGAAAAGCGTCCCGGTGTGTAGGAGCCTTTACTCAAGTAGAAGTTAAAAAAAAAAGTATCAGATGAAATGTTTTTTTTTTTTTCATTATACACAAGTTACTATACACTATACTCAAGTAAAAGTACAATTTACTTAACTCTATACCCAAGTAAAAGTACAAGTTACTATACTCTATACTTAAGAAAAAGTACAAGTTACTATACTATATACTCAAGTAAAAGTACAAGTTACTATACTCTATACTCAAGTAAAAGTACAAGTTACTATACTCTATACTCAAGTAAAAGTACAAGTTACTATACTATATACTCAAGTAAAAGTACAAGTTACTATACTCTATACTCAAGTAAAAGTACAAGTTACTATACTATATACTCAAGTAAAAGTACAAGTTACTATACTCTATACTCAAGTAAAAGTACAAGTTACTATACTCTATACTCAAGTAAAAATACAAGTTGCTAAACACTATACTCAACTAAAAGTACAAGTTACTATACTCTATACTCAAGAAAAAGTACAAGTTACTATACTATATACTCAAGTAAAAGTACAAGTTACTATACTCTATACTCAAGTAAAAGTACAAGTTACTATACTCTATACTCAAGTAAAAGTACAAGTTACTATACTCTATACTCAAGTAAAAATACAAGTTGCTAAACACTATACTCAAGTAAAAGTACAAGTTACTATACTCTATACTCAAGAAAAAGTACAAGTTACTATACTATATACTCAAGTAAAAGTACAAGTTACTATACTCTATACTCAAGAAAAATTACAAGTTACTATACTATATACTCAAGTAAAAGTACAAGTTACTATACTCTATACTCAAGTAAAAGTTCAAGTTACTATACTCTATACTCAAGTAAAAGTACAAGTTACTATACTCTATACTTAAGTAAAAGTACAAGTTACTATACTCTAGACTCAAGTAAAAGTACAAGTTACTATACACTATACACAAGTAAAAGTACAAGTTACTATACACTATACACAAGTAAAAGTACAAGTTACTATACACTATACTTAAGTAAAAGTACAAGTTACTATACTCTACACTCAAGTAAAAGTACAAGTTACTATACTCTATACTCAAGTAAAAGTACAAGTTACTATACTCTACACTCAAGTAAAAGTACAAGTTACTATACTCTATACTCAAGTAAAAGTACAAGTTACTATACTCTATACTCAAGTAAAAGTTCAAGTTACTATACTCTACTCAAAAAGTTACTATACTTTATACTCAAGTAAAAGTAGAAGTACTTGAGGAAATATTTACTCATGTAAAGGTAACAATCTTACTCGAGTAAGAGTAAAAAGTATCAGATAAAACACTCAAGTTATCAGTTACTTTCATTATTATTTATATTGAGTAAAGTCTTTAAATGCACTAAAAAGTACAAGTTACTCTATACTCAGGTAAAAGTACAAGTACTTGAGAAAAATGTAACTCAAGTAAAAGTAACAATTGTTAATTACTCAAGTAGGAGTAAAAAAGTAACCAATGAAAAATTACTCAAATAACTAATTACTAGTTACTTTCATTATCTTATTATTATCTTTATCATCGAGTAAAAGTACACATCTTTAAATCTACTCAAAGTGCAAGTTACTATACTCACGTAAAAGTACAAGTACTTGAGGAACATTTGCTCATGTAAGGGTAACAATTTTTAAAGTTACTTGAGTAGGGGTAAAAAAGTAGCCGATGGAAAAAATTACTCAAGTTACTAGATACTAGTTACTTTTTTTGTCATTTATATTGAGTAAGAGTTAAAGTGCACATCTTCAAATGTACTCAAAAAGTACAAGATACTAAACACTATGCTAGGGGTGTCCAAACTCGGTCCTGGAGGGCCGGTGTCCTGAAGAGTTTAGCTCCAACCCTAATCAAACACACCTAAACGAGCTAATCAAGCGCTTACTATATATACTAGCAACTTCGTGGCAGGTGTGTTGGAGTGAGGTGAAGCTAAACTTAGCAGGACACTGGCCCTCCAGGACCAAGTTTGGACACCCTTGCTCTGTACTCAAGTAAAAATACAAGCACTTGAGGAAAGTTTTACTCAAGTGAAAGTAACAATCTTGAAAGGTACTCAAGTAAAAGGTAAAAAAGTATCCGATGAAAAATATTCTCAGGTTACTAGTTGTTTTATTATATATATTATTATATAGAGTAAAATCCTTTAATGTATTTAAAAAGTAGAAGTCATTCTATAATCAAGTAAAAACTGCTTGAGGAAACATTTACTCAAGTAAAGCCCTGCTCACACTGTGACATTTCAGCAAAGATTTTGGCATCTGAGACAAATTTGGGAAATCCTAAAAGATTCCTGAAATCTTAAAATCTGTGGTCTTTGATCCTGGGTTTGACATGTTCACAGACAGCCGCATAGTACCTGTTTCGTTCAGATTTTCCCTTCGATGAATTTCTGGCAGTGCCAGTAAATTTCATACACTTTCCTGCAGTGTGAAAACAGCTACGATAAGCATCAATCCAAGAACCAATAGGATCCATTCGATAATTCATATGGCCGCGGGGAAATGTCAAAACAATTTTTTTTCTTCTTGGTTTCATTATTGAGACACGCTTTGTGCAATAGCCGCTACAACGTTCACTGTGAGGAATCATTTTAGAATGAAAGTGAAAAGTGTCGGGTGAAAGTGTCGTTTTTGTTCATGTAGTCTGACATGCTACAATCGTTCAGGGGTGCGCTTCCCAAAACCATCGTTAGCCAACTAAGGTTGCAAGTTTCGTCGTTACAAACATAGTTTGTTGATTTGTCGTTTCCCAAATCCATCGCTCCAACGAACAATCGCAAACTGCGTCGCAAACTTGAGCACTCACAACTACACCTCTTGAACGGTAGCTTGAAACATAGTTCCTGGATGTGTTCTATTCCCACGTATCCCCCCTATGCCCTATTCATTTAGAACATTCTAACATTCAAAGTTGGAATTATTAAAAAAAAAAAAGCATTAAGGTCATCTCTCTTAGGTGTAATTTGCTTTCAAACTATTTTTACAGTTCAGCTTTAGATATCTTCATGTTTGCAATTGCATTCCCTTCGCAGTGCACTTTGAAAACATTGATGTCATTTTGAACACAGCCTCAGGGCAAAAGCTATAGGTGACCTATTATTTAAAAGCGGAATTTATGTTATGTCTCCAAAGCTTGTGAAAACAAAAAGCATACGTTAATTCTTTTAATTTATAGTTGGTTATTTATTAAGTATCTGTACAGAATATGACATGGGCCTGCTGGTTGGAACTTTCTGCAGTGGTTTAGATGTGTCAAATTGTAAAAGTAGACTTAAAAAAAAAAAAAAAAATTCCTACTTAATAATAATAATAATAATAATAATAATAATAATTATTATTATTATTATTAAGTAGGAAATTGTTTATTTATTTAGTTTATTAATTATTTATTTATTTGTTTATTTATTAAGTAGGAAATTATTTATTTATTTTAATCATCATCATTATTATTATTAAAGTATGATTTTTTTATTTCTAATACATAATAAATATTACATTTCATGTTATAATAAATAGCCTCATTATTTATTTATTTATATGATTTATATGATATTAGAATAGATGTTAGCTTTTGTAAGTGATATGTTTTAGTAGAGAATGTAATGTTCAACTTCTCAATAATATTAGTAAAGCAAACATAAGCCTTATATACCATTTACATATATTTCAATTAATATGGAAAGCGAGTGCAGGTTTATACCAAATCTAATATTGGATTTTATTTTAAATGCGTGTGAAACAATAAACTTTGCACAAAAAAACTTATGGGTACTTCTTCTCTAAAGAAGTAGCTACTCCACCCAGTTTAGAGCATCATTATGGGCGTTATACGTTATAACTAACGTGGTTTAAACGATGAATCTGCGACAAAGAAACTATGCGTTTTGGGAAACACTTGTTACTACATCGTTCTTTTCCCAAACAATACATCGTATGATAGTTCAGCCGCGAGTTACGTCATTGTTTGGGAAACGCACCCCAGGATTACAAAAAAATCTCACAGGGTGAGCCGGCCTTTAGAGTAAAAAGTATCAGATAAAAAAATACTCTAAAAAAACTAGTTACTTTTATTATTATTAATATTGAGTAAGAGTACAACATCTTTAAATGTACTCAAAAAATACAAATTACAATACTCTATACTCAAGTAAATGTAATGAAGTAAATGTAATTCGTTACCAGCCACCTCTGGCCACACTCTTACTGTGTAGATATTGCAGTACACTTTACCTTATTGAAAACACACACTCTATTTTAGCTCAGTAATAGTTTCACGCTTCAATTTTATGTCAGATGAGCTCCATAGCACAGGAATATCCTCGCCGCCGAGTAATAAGAATTCAAATCGCATAGTTTTGAATGAAGGCCGATAAAGTTTAATTACTTTCTGCAGGCGGATGTTTAAATTCATCCCCTGTTCAATGACGGACTCTTCAGGGTTTCAGTTTTCAGTGGATTTAAAGAGACTTTCTGTCTAGAAAAGGTCAGAGAGTTTTCGCTGGATGAAGACGTGTTTTGATTTTTCTAGAGCAGCACGCCAACATAATGCAACTTTACATGCTACAAGAACTTAAGGGCATTTATGTAAATTATATTTGGCACTGTGCCATTTAATAAGTATATATATATATATATATATATATATATATATATATATATATATATATATATATATATATATATATATATATATAATTAGAATTATTAGCCCCCTGAGTGATTAGATCCCCTGAGTGATTAGATTTTTTTCCCCAATTTCTGTTTAACGAAGAGCAGATTTTTTCCATACATTTATAAACATAACAGTTTTAATAACTCATTTCTAATTATTGATTTATTTTATCTTTGGCATGATGACAGTAAAATATTTGACAATTTTTTTTTCAAGACACTTCTATACAGCTTAAAGTGACATTTAAAGGCTTAACTAGGTTAATTAAGTAAACTAGGCAGGTTAGGGTAATTAGGCAAGTTATTCTGTAACAGTGGTTTGTTCTGTAGACTATTGATAAAAAATATAGCTTAAAGGGGCTAATAATTATGTCTCTAAAATTATGTTTAAGAATTAAAAACAGTTTTTTTATAGCTGAAATTAAAAAAAAGCTGTTCTCCAGAAGAAAATATATTATCAGACATACTGTGAATATTTTCTTGCTCTGTTACACATCATTTGGGAAATATTTAAAAAAGAAAAGAAAATTCTAAAGGGGGCTAATAATTCTGACTTTAAATGTGTATGTATGTATGTATATATATATATATATATATGTGTGTGTGTGTGCTCAATTAGGTTTCATTCAGGGCTCTGGCTGGGCCATTTATATATGCTCATTTGGGTTTAAGTCAGGGCTCTGGCTGGGCCATATATACTTTTTTATTTATTTATTTATTTTTTATCGTTCAATACAGTAAATTGAGAAAAACTAAAATATACAGTATGGTAACATTGAAAACAAGTTAAATATTTTAGAAAGTTTCTGATTCAATACTTTAGTTTTAATAATTTTAAGACTGTATCATGAGAAATTAAAGCAAATCTTTAGATCCAAATTAGCTCAGTAGTGGTTATGGGAGAAGAAAAGTGCACTGAAATGTGTTAGGAAATATAGCCATTAAAGTATTTTCTCTTCAAACCTCAGAGGCATTTTATTTCAGCTCATCAATATTCTTCAATGGAAGTTAATAGTGCTTTTCACAATAACTATTGTTTCAAAGTAGCTTTACAAAAGGTGTTCATTAGTGCAACATGATCAAATTTGGAAAAGTGAAGGTTATTAAGTTACCATAACTTTATTAGTTGATAAGTAACTGCTAACTAATAGCTTTTAACAGTTAAAGTTATTATATACTATATAAACATAGTTAACCTGCAGTTATAGGTGATGTCCATACATGTTTAGTGAAGTGTATTTGTGTAAATATCTACTATATGTTTTTTTGTGCTCAGTGCTGTGTTAACTGGTCTGGAAAATACCAATTTAGATGCATTTTCTTTATTGTTTTGTTATGTTTCAGAGATCTGTCTGCTGACTCGAGGTCGGCGAACAGCAAGTGTACGGGCTGAGACCTACTGTCGCCTGTATTCGCTCTCGGTGGACAACTTTAATGAGGTTTTGGAGGAATATCCCATGATGAGGAGAGCCTTCGAGACCGTGGCCATTGACCGACTCGACCGCTTGGGTAAGAGAAACAACGTACACCTTCTGAATATTTACAGGCCTTAAAGGATTATTCAGGGTTAAAG
Organism: Danio rerio; assembly: GCF_049306965.1. Classification (NCBI taxonomy): domain Eukaryota; kingdom Metazoa; phylum Chordata; class Actinopteri; order Cypriniformes; family Danionidae; genus Danio; species Danio rerio. Next base: position 58,335,955 of record NC_133177.1, read on the forward strand.
AGAGCTTAGGCTTTACGCACAGCCTCTCCATTACTGCGAGAGCTGATGTGTTGACTTATTGATGATGTCCAGCTTGTGGGAGAGGATACTGGAAAAAGCAATGCATATGCAATAATGTAAATGTAAATTTGATGTTGGCTTTAGCCACATTAAAAAAAATACTATAGTAACTTTTATTTTAATACTAGTGTTTTTAGTATAGTAAAGTTTTTTATACTGTATATATTATATAATTCACAACACTTGTTAATGAATGATATGGCATTCTTCAGTATTAATTAGCTAAGTGATAGACTAATAAATAATGTAGTATTCTTTAGTTTTACTACAGCAAACTGTAGTGTATTGTAGGGTAATATACACTACCTGACAAAAGTCTTGTCGTCAATCCCAGTTGTAAGAGAAACAAATAATAACTTGACTTCTAGTTAATCTGTTGAACTGCATCCCAATCTTCACAAATACTGAGGAAGATATTAGAACCTGCATGGACCCAAGATTCTCACAGAAATCTGTCAAGTTTGGTGATGGAAAAATCATGGTTTGGGGTTACATTCAGTATGGGGGCGTGTGAGAGATCTGCAGAGTGGATGGCAACATCAACAGCCTGAGGTATCAAGACATTTGTGCTGCCCATTACATTACAAACCACAGGAGAGGGACAATTCTCCAGCAGGATAGCGCTCCTTCTCATACTTCAGCCTCCAGATCAAAGCTCCTGAAAGCAAAGAAGGTGAAGGTGCTCCAGGATTGGCCAGCCCAGTCACCAGACATGAACATTATTGAGCATGACTGGGCTAAGACGAAGGAGGAGGCATTGAAGATAAACACAAAGAGTCTTGATGAGCTCTGGGAGTTCTGCAGGAACGCTTTCTTTGCCATTCCAGATGACTTTATTAATCAGTGATTTGAGTCATTGCAGAGATGTATGAATGCAGTCCTCCAAGCTCATGATGGAGTCAGACACAATATTCATTCTGTCTCCACTGCAGCAGGACTTTATATTCTATACTGGACATTATTTCTGTTCAGTGACAAGACTTTTGTCTCAGCAAAGTCAGACCTTACAGTCCTAATAAAATCATTCAAAATCAAGACATGATCATATTTTATTGTGGTCAAATAAGCGTCATCTAGAGGACTTTGCCTTTCATATAAGCCACTTCTGATACCAAATGATCAACTAAAACTCAAGTTAATACTTGTTGTTACTAATACGACAAGACTTTGTGAGGTAGTGTGTTTACTGGAGTTGTAGAGAACTACAGTATCTTGTCCTTTTTGTTTGTATTAGTTAGCTAAAATTACCACATAATACTTGTTCAAGTACTTTACTAGAATATACATGGTTCAAAATCACTATTTATAGTGTTACTAGAATTTACTATATTATATATTACTATATATATTATATATTACTATATTACTATATTTTTCCATGTATATAAACAAACCATTTATATCTTGTCTGTGAAATTATTTTAAAAATTAAAGTAATACAAGGTGTGCATTTAAAGACTTCATTAGTTCATAAATTTCATAAAGTTATGATGAAGTTTGCATGCATTTTAATGCATTTTCATTAGTAACGTGCTTAGCATGTGCTTTTTTAGTATGCTAGTCGACACATCAAAATAAGTGTTCTTCTATTAAACATTAAAACAATGATTTCAAATAGGCGACACAGTGGTTAGCACTGTCACCTCACAGCAAGAGGGTCGTTGGTTCAAGTACTGGCTTGACCAGTTGGCATTTCTGTGTGGAGTTTGCATGTTCTCCCCGTGTTGGTGTGGGTTTCCTCCGGGTGCTCCGGTTTTCCCCACAGTCCAAACACATGCGGTACAGGTGAATTGGGTAGACTAAATTGTCCCTAGTGTATGTGTGTGAGTGAATGTGTATGGATGTCTCCCAGAGATGGGTTGTAGCTGGAAGGGCATCAGCTGCGTAAAAACGTGCTGAACAAGTTGGCGGTTCATTCCGCTGTGGCGACCCCGGATTAATAAAGGGACTAGCCGACAAGAAAATGAATGCATGAATGTTTTAAAGCTAAGTTATGCTTGAATTGCCTCTTGTTAAAGTTATGAAATAGTTTGATAACAAGCAGGAAATGTTCATGGGCCTATGACATGACCACATTGAAATGGTCTATAGGTCCAAAGTTGGCTCAGAATGCAAAAAATAGTGTCGATATTTATTATGAGGAATAAAAGTGTACTTAAATGTGTTAGAAATATAGTCATTAAAGGGTTTCTCTGTACACTTCAGGGGAATTTTATTTCAGCTCATTAATGTTATCTATTATATATGTTTTTGTTGTTTAATGGAAACTTTAAAGAACACAATGTACATTCAAAACGTTGCAGTGCATTACTTTTTTCAGCAGACACATTGCTTAGCGCTCAATAAACACTACGCACAGTCCTTTTGTGCATAATAACAGGAAAATTGCTCTCAGCGGGTGATTTAGAAACTTGACAGTGTTTGAAGTTCACTGCAATAAATGTGCTTTTAAAGGCTATGAATTGATTAGGAAGGCAGGTCTTTAATGACTGTGGTGGCGGTGCTTTAACAGGGACAAATATAAAGACTTCTCATAAACGCTTATTGTTTTGTTTACGGTCTTACAGCTGTTGCATTATGTGGGGGATTATGAGAAGATATGCCTCATTATACATGTTTCAAATTGTTAGAGTTAATAATGTGCAACCTCATATGAGAAAAAGTTGTGATGTATGGAAAGCACAAATAAAAAAGAAAGGAGTGATTTCTAAATAATCTTTGACATTTATTTTATTACAGACAATACAACAAACATAATTTATGGTGTTCCTTATGACTATTATGGTGGCTTGAGAAAGCCACTGTTATCCTACATAAACGCAATATTCTTCCTCTTCTGAGACTAATTTCTATTTGCATCTCCTCCTAGACCGTTCATACTACAACCACCAAACTAACAGCAAACCTCCAAACTGCTCTCACTCGGGTTGCTATATCTTTTCCAACTGATCCGACTTACGGTTTTCCCAAAACTTGACCCAGAAAATTCGGAAAATTCCCATTGACTTAACATTGGACCAAACTTTGTGACCTCAAAACTTTGCACCAGACTGTCGAACAGGCTTAAGTTTGGGCTCATTTAACTCAGACTACCAATCTGCCAAACACTGATGACCTTTCAACTTACTAGCCACACTCTAGCAACCCCTTACGGCACCTTAGCAACTGTCTCATAGACTTCCATTGTAAAAAAAACTTCCATTGACTTTACATTGGGCACACTAACAACATACCAGTCTGTACTAGCAATATAATAATCCATACTATAAACATACTAACGACATACCAATCTATACAAAAAACATACTGACAATCATTCTAGCAATATACTAATCCATACTAGAAACATACTAATCTACACTAGAAACATTAAAACATACTAATCATGCTAGCAATATGTTAATTTATACTAAATTCATGCTAACAATATGCTAGTTTATATTAGAAACATGCTAGCAACATTCTAAGTCATTTTTAATTTATGCTAACAATATGTTTTTATACAAGAAACATGCTAGCAACATGCAAATTCAAACTAGAACTATGCTAATAACGTGCTAATTTATGATAGAAATATGCTAGCATAATGCAAATCCATAGTAGAAACAAGCTAATTTATGTTAGCAACTGCATAGCAACACCTTAACAACTGCTTAGAAACTGAATAGCGACGCCTTAGCAACCACCTATCAACCACTCAGAACATCCTAGCAAACCTTTACAACTACCTAGCAACACCGTAGAAGCTACTCAGAACACCCTAGCAACCACCTAGCAACACCTTAGCAACCACCAAGCAACACCTTAGCAACCACTCAGAACACCCTAGTAACCGCCTAGTATCACCTTAGCAACCGTTTAACAACACCTTAGCTACTACCTAGCAACACCTTAACAACTAGCTAGCAACACCATGGCAACTGCCTAGTAACACCTTAGCAACCGTCTAACAACACCTTAACTACTACCTAGCAACACCATAGCAACCGCCTACAAAACCTTAGCAACCACCTAGTAATGCCTTAGCAACCACCTAGAACACCAAGGAAACCATCTAGCAATGCCTTAGCAACCACCTAGCAATGACCTAGAACACATTAGCAACCACTTAGCAACAATTCATGACACCTTAATAACAACCTAGCAACACCTTAGCAACCGTCTAACACCTTAGCTACTACCTAGTAACACCTTAGCAACCGCCTAGCAACACTATAGCAACTGCCTAACAACACCTCAGCAACAGCCTAGCAACACCTTAGCAAATGCTCGGCAACACCATAGCAACTGCCTAGTAACACCTTAGCAACCATCTAGCAACACCTCAGCAACTGCCTAGAACACCTAGGCAACCACCTAGCAATGCCTTAGCAACCACCTAGCAATGCCCTAGAACACCCTAGCAACCACTTAGCAACAATTCAAAACACCTTAATAATAACCTAGCAACACCTTTGCAACCACCTAACAACATGTTAGCTGCTACCTAGCGACATCTCATCTTTGAACCTTACTGTAAATCAATAGGACGAAAAAATATACTTACAAAAACTCCCAATGATTTTATTCTTTTGTTACAGGAAAAAAGAATTCCATCCTAATGAACAAAGTGCAGCATGACCTAAACTCCGGCATCCTGAACAACCGCGAGAATGAGATGATCCAGGAGATCGTAAAGTACGACCGTGAGATGGTGAAGCTGATTGACCTGCAGCGGCCACGGGCCATGTCCATGACACCCTCCATCCCGTGTGGAATGTTTGCACCGCCTGGCCAATCACAGGGCAGCTCTGCCATTGCCACTCTACAGCAGGCGGTCGCCATGAGCTTCTGTCCTCAGTTCGGAGGCCCAATGGTAGGTCCAAGCATGCAGTCCTTGCAGTCGCCCAGGATGGTCCGACGCTTCCAGGTGGTGCAGAATCTTGCCAGCCCGATAGCAATTTCTCCCCAACAGTCTCTCCCAATAGCCTCTGCTATAGCCAGTCCACCTGTGCAAAGTCCTCTTGCGGCAGCAGGCGCAGTAGGTGGACGGACTTTTATGTATGGGAGTGGTCCAATGGGTGCACGCTCAGGATCTCAGTTGTCTCTCATCCAGCAGCACGTTCCTAGTCCAACGCGACCTACCCCGATTAAGAGCACCCAACCGTTGCACCAAACAGGCAGCCTGACGCAGGATGCCAGAGCTTTATCGGCTTCACAACCCAGCCTCCCACAGGATGGCGCTCCACCCGTCGTGCCCAGCCCACCACCGTCAACCCGTGTTTCCTCAACGTCGATTGGCCCACCACAAGCAGCCCATCCTGCAGTTCCAGGACCGTCCGGTGTCCGGAGCGTAGTTCTTCAGAGAATGGTTCTGCCACACCCAGCGCCCGCAGCCGCGGTTGGGAATTACCCGTCCACACCTCCTCCTCCTCCTGCTCCTACAGGCACTACACCTGCTGTAGCAGGACCGGACTTGGTTATACGCAAGAAAGATTCAATAGTCAGCCTTCCCGAGACGGACTTCACAGCCAGATCCCGGCTTTCGTCCAACCTCTGACGAGAACTCTGAGACTCTTTGCAAAACTTTTTGTGAGTCACAGTTTGCTTTTGTTTTTTTTAGCTCGTAGGGTGGCTTTTCATAGGAACCAAAGGGAGGAAGATCAGATAAACCTAAGGTGCAGTCACATTTACTGTAGCTCAGTGAGATTTCACAGGTGAGATTGAGTCCTTCTGAAAGAAATCTGTGTGAATACTGATACTGTGATACTGGGTGAGGTAAAAAAAACAAAAATGTGTTAAGTAGATGGTGCTCACTTTCAAGTTCAATGACTATTGGGAATGTGATTGACTTTAAAGTAAGGTCTGCGTGAGCTTTTTTCATTTCTACACTCTTGACCAGGGAGAAAGGAGTGTGAAATTTCATTGAAATATGGCTAATGTGTCTGCATCTTTACCGAAGCTTGATTTAACAGACACTATGCTTGATGTACTCATGAAAGATCTTCATGAGACAGACTTGACATTGTGGGTAACTACTAATGAAGTCTCAGCTAAACTTTTAGTGAGTCACAGTATTGTTTTTTCGTTCGTAGGGTGGCTTTTCATATAGGAACCAAAGGGAGGAAGATCAGACTGACTTGCATGGGCAGTCACATTTACTATTGCTTTGAATATTTGCTGGTGAAATCGAGTCCTTCTGAAAGAAATCTGTATGAAATGGGATTTCGGGTGCGGTCAAAAAGGATGTTTGTAGATGACTTAGGAATTTTCTTGATTTGAAAGTGAGGTCTGTGCGAGTTTCATCATTTCATCTCTATGCTGTAGACAATTAAGAATGGACTGCGAAATTTCACGGCGATCTATGTGAGAGCTTTGCTAGACACACTTCATAGTCAGATTGGGATTCATGTCAAGGTTCAGTTCTCTGAGATTCTTTACAAACGTTTTTGTGGGTTACAGACTGCTGTTGTTTGGGTACATAGGGTTGTTTGTCATTGGAACCAAAGTAAGGCACTTAAGGTGCAGTCAGATTCACAATCACTCAGTGAAATTTTGTAATTGAGTGATTGCAAAAGAAATCAAAATGATCGCTTGCTTGAATTTTTCACACCTAATGATAGATATTTGCTTGATTTGAAAGTGTGTTATGTGCTGTTCTCTCTACGCTGTTGACAAGACAAAATTTCTCCACACTTTTACCACTAAAAGTTTTAACATCCTACAGGCACTATGCTTGACATAGTTATACTGAGCTTGATTTTACAAAAGAAGAATGGTCATGACGCAGAATTCATAGCCAGATTGTGGCATTAGTCCAGCCTTTAACAAATTTTAAAGACTTGTTGCAACCCAGCAGGCACAGGATGTCAACATGACGTCAGATTGTCGTTGCACCCTAACCTTGTGGTATGTTGCATTTTGGGTGGATATGAAAATTGGGTTGACGTCAGAACATTGGATTTTGGTCACTTTTACCAACGCAACCAAATATCAACACCTAAAGATGTTACAGCTTGATGTTGTGTGGACTTTACCACTATGACATCTATCAGACGAATTTTGGTTGCCATACCTGATGAATAAATGTCAATATTTGACATCGATATGACGTTTGTTTATGATGATGGCTTGACCTTGGATTTTGGTCACTTTCCAACACATAAAATGAACCAAATATCAACGTCATCAAAATAATGTTGTCCATAGATGCTGGCTAGACATTGAATTTTGGTTACCCAACATCATGACCTAAATCTAACTTAAGACCTCTTATAACATTACACAACCCAATACTTTTCGCAGTTTGGTCTTTCTGTGCATGTTGGGTGGTTTTACATTGGAACCAATGGTAGAGATATCTGACAGATATAAGGGTCATTGCTTTGTAAAATTTTTGGGTAAAACTGGGTCGTTCCAAAGGAGATCTGCATAGATGGAGGTAATAGGTGAGGGCTAAAAAGTTAAGTTTAAATTTAAGGTAGGTATACATCGCTATGATGTTGACAAGAAAACAATAGACTGCAAAAGTTTCACTGAAACATTCCTAATGTGTCTGCACCTTTACCGAACCTAAATTTAACATGCTACAGGAACTATCCCTGACGTTGACCTTGGTTGTATACAAGATCATCATGATACAGACATAGTCAGATTATGCCTCTCTTCTGGCGTCCAATGAAATCTCAGAGACTCTTTGCGATACAATTTGTTCTTTTTTGCACTTGTAGGGTGACCCTTAATAGGAACCAAAGGGAGGGAGATCAGACATCAGGTGCAGTCACATTTACTGTTGCTCAGTGAAATTCCACTTGCAAAATTGAGTCTTTCAGAGAGTAATCTGCATGATTGCTTTTACTTCATTTCATTAAGCTTTCTTAATACACCAGGTGGTGTGACTTGGACACATCATCAGTGATGAACCCTGGGTAATGGGGTGTTTCGGGCCTAAGATTATTAAGACGCTCTCAATTGGCGACCCAACATTCCCCAGTTTGTGTCCAAGTGGCATAGTACACCGAGGATCTCCTCTCTTGATCCACTGAGAGCTTTTTCTGCAGCTTCAATGATGTTCCTGGTGGCTTGCACTCCTGTAATGCCAAGGAGACTGGGAATGCATGCAATCAGGAGATCTCATGTGCACAAAAATGTTCTCTAAGCTGGTCTGGCTCATTTTTTGTGTATTTATATAAATGCACAATGCTGGCCAGCAGAAAGCTAAGGTTTTAAAGTGACTTCTGTGTGAGCAGTGCTTTATTCATTTTTGACTAGAAACAAATTAATTGCAATATAAAGTTTCTCAAGAGTATAATACTGTTCCAAACACAGATTTTTCCAGTTTGCACTTGTATCACACAAAATTCACCTATTGTAATCCAACTGAATTGGTGGTTCCTGCTCAGATTTGGTTACAGATTGGATATGTCTCTCTGACTAAAATTGGCTTGTAGGCTTGGCTTGAAGGACAATTTTGTGAAACTTTGCTTGCTAAATTAAGCTGAAATGTTGCTAATGTACTGCTTAATAGTCTCTAGCACCTTGATGAGATCCTGGATTAACGTCTATGTTAATAATGGGACATCATTTTTGTCGGAAAATGTAATCTATACCTACTCCCTACCCCCAATCCCAACCATACCGGTAAATTATTGCCAAAATCAGAAGGGAATAATAGTCGGATAACAATCGTGTAGAAGTGCATTAACCTAAGCGTAAACTAAAACTAAACATAAACAGCAAACATATCCCTAAAATCTGATTGGCCTATTGGAGTGTTGTTCCAGGATCAACATAGATGTTAATCTAGGAACATGTCCTACTTGGTGAAATCAGGTTAGGGTAGTCTCTACACCTGTCATAGTTGGACCAGACTCAGTTAGACCTATGAGATTTGATAGTCAGCCTTTCCAACAAGGACTACACAGCAATCCATGTCATAGTTTTGCCAAGTATGATGTGATCCTGGAACATTATTTTTGTAGGAAAATGTAATCCACACCTATTGCCTACCCCTAAACTCAATAATAGTTAATAGGGAATAATAGTTGGATAACAATCATGTCGAAGTGCATAATCGTAACTGTAAGTCTAAACTTTACATAAACAGTAAACATATCCCGTATATCTGATTGGCTAATTGGAATGTTGTTCCAGGATCAACATAGCTGTTAATTCAAGAACATGTCCTACTTAGTGAGATCAGGTTAGGGTAGTCTCTACACCTGTCATAGTTGGACCAGACTCAGTTAGACCCATTAGATTTGATAGTCAGCCTTTCCAACATGGACTACACAGCAATGCAAGCCATGATGTTCCTATGCATGATGCAATCCTGGAAAATGTAATGCATACCTATCACCTACCCCTAAACCCAACCACAACTGTAAATTATTCCCAAAATCAGAGGGCAATAATAGTTGGATAACAATCATGTAAAAGTGCATAATCCTAACAGTAAGCCTGAACCTAACATAAACAGTAAACATATCCCGTATATCTGATTGGCTGATTGAAATGTTGTTCTAGGATCAACATAGATGTTAATTCAAGAACATGTCCTACTTGGTGAGATCAGGTTAAGGTAGTCTCTACACCTGTCATAGTTGGACCAGACTCAGTTAGACCCATTAGATTTGGTAGTCAGCCTTTCCGACATGGGCTACACAGCAATGCACGCCATGATGTTCCTATGCACTATGCAATCCTGGAACATAATTTTTGTTGGAAAATGTAATCCACACCTATACCCTTCAACTAAACCCAACCATAATGTAAATTATTCACAAAATCAGAGGGGAACAATAGTTGGATAACAATCATGTAGAAGTGCATAATCCTAACTGTAAGCTTAATCTTAATGTAAACAGTAAACATATCCATTAAATTTGATTGGCTAATTGGAATGTTGTTCCAGGATAAAGATAGATGCTAATTCAGGAACATGTCTTGGTGAGATCAGGTTATGGTAGTCTTTACACCTGTCATAGACCAGACTCCAGACTTCCAACAAAAGTTTCTCACACAGATTTCTTTCATTTTCAAGTTGGCCAATGTCAAATTTGCAAAAACTAGTAGGGTTATACTGTAAGTGTCTTCTATTTGAACTGCTTTACTCTGTTGCCGAGAGATAATGGGTCACTTTTGCTTGTGGAATTGAACAATTCCAATGGGGAACCATGCTAATGAGAGATTAGCATCGAAGCAACAACGTTTACCATGTAGGATAAGCTCATTTTCAAATTGGTCAACACTTCCAATTGGTCAAATTTCGCTACTTTAAACATTGCTAAACTATTGACTGCAGATTTTTGCTGAAACATTGCTAATGTGACTGCACCTTTACCACTACTAAATTCAAAACAATGGCTATGAATAGATTTACACATTTACTAGCATAGCCACCCCTGTACAGCTTTGGATGCCTCGTAACATAATTGACAAGTGAAAAGGAGAAATCCTGTCGTGTGTAACGTAGTGTTTTTCATACAATGCAATCGGGCGATAAGAAAATCAGCACCGGCTTCGATTGAATGGCCATTATCTGTGGTTTTCAGCTGATAGATATGGGCCAGTAAGGGCCTTTTATGCCTACTGGTAGGCTCAGAAGGCTGTTATCATCCATCTACATGGTTAATCGGCTTAATAATAGAGAAGACTCCAGATCTGTTTTTGTTTACATTACTGTCACGGTTTTGGTTGCGGTAGGGGTAGACGTTAATAAAATACAATTAATGGGAAATTTAATAAATAATAATAAATAATTCTTGTTAACTTCCGCCTGCAGCCCTACTGTATGTGATCTATAGCTGATTAACCATGTGGGTGGATGATAACAGCCTTCTGAGCCTACCAGTAGGCGCAGAAGGCCCCTACTGGCCCAAATCTATCAACTGATAACACCCATTCAATCGAGTGATTACGTTCGAATCGGCTGAAATCAGGGACTTGCAAGAGATGATAATAAGGAAATCGGATGCTTTGCGACCATGTTTTGGACTGTCTCCATCCTTTCTGTGTAAGCTCTACGTGTAGCAATCTAATTCACTTTGTTGTAAAGTATCAAAGAAAAAAATATGAATTACAGACCGCTGGTCGATTTTATATCTTAATGTAAATAAGAAGGGAAAAAAGGGAAAAAAGAGGTTATAATAGAAAACACACAAATTGTATTTACTCGAAAACCAAAGTTGAGCTTGAACACAAGTTTTGGTTGTGTCTATGTCAACTGAGAAAAACAACACGTCAATCGAAAACGTCCTCTATTTAACTGCCTTGATTACAAGTTTAGAAGCCATATACATGGTCTGTGTGTGCGTGTGCGTGTGTTTTTGTGCACATATGCTTGTCATTGGTTAAGTCGATGAGTCTGTTTTGTGGAACGGGAGTGCGTTTTTACGTCTTTTCGTCAGGCGTGTTGATAAAGGCAATACTTCACTGCGTCTGGGTTGCACTGAGAGCTTAGACTTGAATGCAATGGGTCTTTTGCAGAACTTGTTTAGATTAACATCGAACCAAAAGAGTCATGCTGTTTTTTGTGATCCATGTTGATGCAATATAATTCTGCAATATTCTCGCCCTGCCTTTTTATACGGAAGCTTCGTATCGCAGCATAAGCAATTTAATAATCAGCGTTGTTCAGAGAATGTTTCAAACCTCAAGGCGCTGGATAAGGTTGCGTAGCTTTCGCAATGTTTTTTTTTTTTTTTTTTTTGTTCGTGTGGGTCTACATAAAGTTTTCGGTTTTAATTTCAGTGATGAAATCAGGTTTTGTAATGTGTTATTTGTTGATTTTTGTTTCGTCCTTTTGTCATAGTATACTTTAAAAAGTCATATTTCCAAAAAGGTAAGAGAGGTCAAGTGTAGACCTTAAAAAATTGTAATATTTACATGAAAGTGTAACAATATGAGATGACTAAAATGTCAGAATATTATCTATATAATGTAACATTATTGTAAAAAAAAAATATATATATATATATATAATATCTTCGATATCTATTTATTTATTCTATATTTTACAGTTTAACAGTGGCATTTTTATAACGTGTTCTCCCATTGTCGCAAAAATAGATCCTGATTTGCACAACTTACTGAGTATTTAAAACATGCTGCATATTAATGGCCTGTAAACGTAATACAAAGTTTGTGCGTGGGCTCGGTTTGCAGGCCTGTGAGTGCTGGCTGATTTGTTGACTGCTTGCGAACAGATTTGGGTTGATTTACAAACTTGTCTCTTTACAAGAATGTAGTTGTTTGTGTTCATTGTAAACTGCTGCAGAATTTTTCTCACTTGAACTTTGAAATTGTAAATACGGCGCTGTATATATATATATATATATTTTATGTGCAAACCCGGGCAGTAACATAGGGAGAGAAGAAAAAAAACTAAACGATTTTAGAAAAACAAGTGGTGCATAATGGGTTTTGAATGTATGCCGAATGGCATTTACGATGTGACCTGATTATTATCAACTGCCATGTAAATAGATAAGTAATAACTCATGCAAAATGGAAATTGTGTGTATTTGCCGTTTGTAGCGATCACGTCCTAAATACTTTAATCTGATATGTGTAGAATTATTTTATTTTTCTAAGTCTTGTTTCCGAGACGGGAGCTCCGTCTGTAGATTACCATAACACAAAGCACACTGTGTCCGTTAGCGCCCTCTATAGGACAGGTATCAACACAGTCCTGGGATGCACTGAGTGATTTTTTGGAATTGTGTGATTGAAACAGGCAGCTTAATCCATTAAAACAAACAAACAAAATAGTTGGTTGACAACGATTTCTTGAAATATCAATGTATTGATCTCCATTGATTGGTACAGTGATTTCCACTTATATAGTCAACTGTAAAGCCCCAATTATACTTCATGTTTTCATTGCACTCTAGATTGTGTGAGGTGCATATATTGTCAATTTTTGCATCTTGACCTTCCTATGTTGACAAAATCATCTGGGGTGAGGTTCACAAAATCATCATTAGCCAACTAAGATTTTAGTTTCCACTGCGTCAGTGATTTGGTGTTTCCCGAATCCATTGTTTCTATGAACTTTTGCAAACAGCAATGCAAACTTACTACCCAGGCTCATTCTGATTGCGTACCTCTTTATACATTTCTGGAGAGTGTCAAATACGTCCCAAGAGCTATGTTTTTTTGCATTTTTTGTTTTCAGTAATCCACTAGAGGCCGCTGTGTATGCTTTTTGGGATCTCAAATTTCTCTCGCGAGTGCCATTCGTACCTGCTTTTTTTTGCGTAAATACACCAGAGGCCGCTGTTAACCGACTGACTGACCGATCAACCTATAGCCCCACCCATCTCCACCCTTAACCCAACCAATAGTGTTGTAAAATGCACAGATTGACCAGCGCACCCCCACATCCTTACACCCAACCAAAACTGTTTTCAAAAGCAATGCAGAAAAGGAAACGCTCTCATAGTAGCCTGATGTGTTCACATTTTCAGATTTTACCACATTCTCATTCTGTTATTTACTTTATTTTTTTTTATTTACTTATTACTTTTTTTGTTATTTTATTTTTTGGCTTCCGTTTTTGTCTTACCCACTTTCTGGAACTGTTCTTCACCAGACTCGAACCCCGTCGTCGTGGTCAACTCCTCTCTGCATTTCAAGTCCGCCGACTTACATGGCGAGCCACTAAACAAATTGGTTACAGCAGAAATGCCGTCCATACAGATGTAAGCAGTCAGCTAGTAAGCGTGAAAAGGAACGACGTCATACCACCTTGTAGCATTCGCTTTAAGACGAAATGCAGCCATATGAACTTATGGCTGCATAATTCGCAATCTCCAGAAATGTATATGGGCTACAGTACGTTTTACCTATGTTGGTATATTGACATGGTTTTTGTTGTCAGTAAAATAATAGAATTTGGAATATTCTCAATAATGTTTGTAAAACAAATATAGGGCCTATGTGTTATTTATCTAAGTGTTTTATTTGAGTATGTAAGAAAAAATATTATTTGTTTGTTTTTTTGTTTATTTATTCAGAAACTCAGTACTGTTCAACCCAGGCTCATTTTGAAAATGTAATCTTGCGGATGTTTCTGGAGGCCGCAAAATACGTCCCGGGAGTTATGTATTTTTGCAGGTTTTGTTTTCACGAATCCGCGAGAGGCAGCTGTGCATGCTTTTTCGCATGTCGAACGTTCTCGCGTAAGCCCACTAGAGGCTGTCTGTCTGTCCGTCCGTCCGTCTGATTGACTGAATAAATGACAATGATTGACTGTGTGACCGGCCAATCGAATGACCGTCTCTCATCCTCCTTCCCCAAACCCAACCAATTTTACCGATTGGCCCGCCCACCCACTTCCCTAAACCCAACAGACAATTTTTACAAAAGACATCCAGAAAAAGAAAAGCCCTCAACTGTTTTTCTTACCACGTTTTTTACCGCATTTTCAACCCTGTTTATTCACTCGTTAGTTTTATTTTTTGGATTCTGTTTTTGTCTTACCTGATTTCTGGAACCGACCTTTCCCGGACTTGAACCCGGTTGTCATCGTGGTCAACTTGTCTCTGTGTCTACAAGTCTGCTGGCATTCACGACAAGCTAACTGGACAAACTGGTTGAGGCAAAAAAGCCCTACACACAGAGGTAAGCAGCCAGCCGGCAAGCGCCGAAAGGAACGGCGTCACACTGGCCCGCAGCGTTCGCTTAAATAAACAAAATGCAGCCATATGTATCTCTGGATACATGGTCCCACGTTATATTAAGTGGCCTTAACTAATATGTACTTACACTGGAATTAATAGTTTGTTACAATGTTGTTATTGTGTAAATACATGTATTAACTGTGTACTTATGCTTGATTGAATTCCTGTATTTAATTAAATCTGTAATTGACTTCTGTAAATACATTTGTAAATACACTGTTAACCACCTCTTACACCTTAACCCATACTTAAACCGACCCATACCACCAAACCTGTTCATAACACAACCCATATCCCAACTCAAGAGCACCACAAGTGTTCTCAAATACATTATCAACACAGTAAGTACATTGTATTTATATTTTTGATGCAAGTACATAGTAGTTAAGGTCACTTTATATAAAGTGGGACCGGATACATGATTCGCAGCCTCCAGAAACGTCCGCGGGACAATGTTTTCAGAATGAGCCTGTGTTGGGACTATTTGTAGAAAAACAACTATTTGAATGATTAAGGATTTTTCACCCCCTTTAGATTGTTATTATGTAGGATTTACATTTTAACTAATGTGGTTTAAACAATGGATTATTGATGGATAAACTACAGTTTTGGGAAACACTTGTCACATCATTATTCATTTCCCAAACGATGCATTATACCATGGTATTTCAGCTGTGAGTTCTGTTGTTGTTTGGGAAACGCACCACTGATTGTGCCAAATCAGGCTGATATTGTGTACTCTAAACATGCCAAAAAAGATGAAGTATACTTTGGGCTTAAGCCTGCATTTACACTACTAAACAATTCTGATATGGTGATTTTGACCCCAGATTGGATTGTGCATGTTTGTGCCAACGCACAAACACACCAAATCATCTAAAATGGTGGTTAGCCGAGGTTGCAAACATATCAGATCAGTGCATTATACGCTGTAGTGTGAATGCAGAACATCACTGTGGAAGGCAATGAGGGACAAAAGGCTTTACATGAAATGTGTGAAAATGTGATTGTATCCATGTGCACAGTTTGGTTATGTTGAGTTATGAAAGTTGACATAGTAAAGGTGCATAAGTTCATGGCAGTATAGAATTACGATAACCTTGTATCACATATGCAAATATAGTTTGATTCAGCAATACAGCAATTTCATTGGATATTGCATGTCAACATGATTAAGGACTTTTGGCCCTGATCACCTTCCATACAACACCACGTCTACACTGGAAGCATTGATACGTTGCTGTCAATACTGTAAGTCAAAACCTGCTATTTTACTCAAATAAATAAATAACTGCTATAAAGTCTTTTGTTAATTTTTAATATTGTTGCTGATGCAAATACATATGTATATAACTAGTATTGCCAAAAATATCGATTTTCGATAAGTCATAATATATTCCATAAGTGCTCGCAGTATTGAAAATTGTATCGAATACAATTCGTGAATTATACATTGATGATTATTGAAAAATGGTATCGAATATCGATATTTTTCAATGTATTGGATCAAAGTTTGAAGTTTTATATATAACACTATATATTACTACAATCAGGGTGTGAATTATACATTGATCATTATTGAAAATTTTATTGAACATCGATGTTTTTCAAAGTATCGTATCGAAACTTGAAATAATTTGTACAACACTATATAAAAATACATTCAGGGTGTGAATTATACTTCAATGATTATTGAAAATTGTATCAAATATCGATATTTTTCAAAGTATCATATCGAAGTTTGAAATTTTATATAAAACACTATATATAACTACAATCCGGGTGTGAATTATACATTGATGATTATTGAAAATTGTATCGAATATCAATATTTTTCAAAGTAACGTATCGAACTTTATTATTTTATACATAAAACACTATATATAGCTATAATCAGGGTGTGAATAATACATTGATCATTATTGGAAATTGTATCGAATATTGATATTTTTCAAAGTATCATATTGATGTTTGAAATTTTATATATAACACTAAATATAACTACAAATAGGGTGTGAATTATACATTTCAATGATAATTGAAAATGGTTTTGACTATCGATATTTTTTAAAGTACTGTATCGAAGTTTGAAATTTCATATACAGCCACAATCAGGGTGTGAATTATACATTGATGATTATGCATCCAAATTGCATGAACCTTTATGGGTTGGTTAAAACTATATTTACATTTTGATATTTTAATTATTAATATTACTTAAATTACAAATCAGAGCAAACTATTCCAAGGGAAGACAACCCTCCCCCCAATACATCTGGTTTTGATTTCCTTCAGGGGGCAATCAAGCGTCAAAACAGGTGATTTTGCTCACATTTTAGGATTATGAAGCTGAACTGCAAGAAATGCCATCGGTCAACAGAGATTTCCCAGTATTTCTCTATTGCAATCGAGAGATCACAATAATTAATCCTGAAAAAGCCAAAGCACAGCTAACACCACCAGTTTACTATGGTATAAATACAGCACTGCAACATGCAAGAGAGAGAAATCGACTTAGAATGTCACTTACCTGATTTTTGATTTGTTCAGCTGTAGTGGGAAATTTACACAAAAAAAAACAACAACCCAAAATGTTTAGTTTTTTCCCCCTAAGGACTTATTATATGTCCCTGTCACTGTCTTGTGGCAGAAAAATATACTTTGTCAATAGTCAATTTATTTGCTCTTGGCTCACTATAACAGGCTGATGGCCTAAACTATGCAATGATATTTTTAAATAGGCACTGTCCTTATAAATAAACTGCATTGTTGCAATCTAAACAACTACATTCTCGCCTAAAAAAGCATCAAACTTAAATTATGTTGTTCAACAGCTGCAATATTTGTCAAATATCTTTATATATATCTTTATATATATCTTTATATATTTGTCGTTTTTAGTATATATATATATATATATATATATATATATATATATATATATATATATATATATATATATATATATATATATATATATATATATATATATACAAAATTATTAGCCCTCCTATGAATTTTATTTACTTTTTTTCAAATATTTCCCAAATGATGATTAAGAGAGTAAAGATTTTTACACTATGCCCTACAGTATTTTTTATTTGTTTTATTTCGGCTAGAATAAAAGCAGTTTATTAATTATTTTAAAGCCATTTTAAGGTCAATATCATTAGCCCCCTTAAGCAATAATTGTTTCAAATGTCTACAAAACAAACCACTGTTGTACAATGACTTGCCAAATTACCCTAATTAGCCTATTAAGCTTTCAAATGTTACTTTAAGCTGAATACTAGTATCTTGAATAATGTTTAGTCAAATGTTATTTACTGTCATCATGACAAAGGTAAAAGAAATCCGTTATTAAAAATGAGTTAGTAAACTGTTGATTAGAAATGTATTGAAAAAATTACTCCAAAAAAAATTGGGGGAAAAAATATGCTGGGGGCTAATAATTCCGACTTCAACAATAATTCTGACTTTATAACAATATATATATATATTATTTATATATATATATATATATATATATATATATATATATATATATATATATATATATATATATATATATACTATTTGAAATCGTAAAATATCAATGTGAAACATCTCGATGGACGATGGCATCGTCGTCGTAGGTGGGGGGTGGGGGTCATTGTTTAATATCAAATAATTTATAACGAATATTAATTAATTGTAGCCTACCATTTTCTCTAACAAACCATAAAAGTTACACACAAATTACCACCTGACAATCACTTTAATTCTGTGGAACTTTTCCCACAGCTGGTGGAGGAAACAAGAGTTTGTTTGGAGTTCACTGTTATTTGTATTGTAATGGATGATAAATTCCTTATTTTAATATTATTATGTGGAAATAATAACAAGTAAAGATGCTAGGGCTCGACCGTTTTGGTCACATATGTGCCTGACATTTTATTTTAAGAGCGCCTTTGCGCTCTTCTTATTGGCTCAATGCTCTAACTGAACGTGAATGATTGGTTAATATCAGCCGTCAATCCCTCTGTCAATGCCTTCTGCCTTCAGATGACAGAAGCCACAACCGCGAAAATGTGAAGCGCTGAAGATGAGAGAATGAAAATAACACTGACAGATTTACCTAAAGTTACTAATAATGACACATCTTATTAGTTATCATGTGCTGAATGTTAATCCACCATTTACACTTTTCCAAGAGTGGATAAAAAACTTCCAGTGGCTTCAAGTCCGCTGAGAAAATGACTAAAAATCATTTAATGTAAAGTCTTTGGGTCAGGGTTTGCAGGGAACAGCGTTTGCCACTGAATTTACACATTTTAAGCGCGAGATGTGCTGTAAAATTCTTTTTAAAAATTGAATCCTCACGATGCTGTCACCCGTGCAAGCGGCAGCTATATGTAACATTTAACACAGCTCATAAAAAGACCGTTATTGCTATTAAGATGACATGCAAATGATAAGCTAAATATCAATATAAACGTGGGGTGGGCTGATGGATTGCGATGCCGGCTCAGCATTGTGAAGTTTGTCGGCGATGGATGATGGCATCTTCTATCGACCCAACCCTAAAATATATATATATATATATATATATATATATATATATATATATATATATGTGTGTGTGTGTGTATTCATATTATATATATATATATATATATATATATATAAAAAAAAATTAAATATATATATATATATATATATATATATATATATATATATATATATATATATATATATATATATATATATATATATATATATTTATATTCATGATCAAAATTATAGGCATCCTTGGTAGGTAAATATAAGGAAAATAAAGAAAATCTATTCTAACTCTTTCAAATATGGCCTTTTTTTGTGTGCAAAGCAAATTACTTTAAAGGAATTGACTACATTTATTCAGTCAATGCTTAAACCTCAAACCTATAACCATGGCATTGCAGCGTCATGCAGTACTGTTTGCGCTACACGAGTGCATGAAATTTAATTTATAAAAAGAATAATTGCATTTCAGACAAAAATAAACCATCTGCAGAAGCTGTGCAGCGCAACAGAAGTAGAAACAGAGCGTCTGTCGCTTTGTAAACAGCTCTTGATTATAATAGCAGCGATTTGATTTAGAAAATTTAGCAACGTGTCACTCCCATCTTGGGTAGATGTGATGTAAAGACATCATTTCAATAATAAAAAATAAACCCAAATAAATAAAATCAGAGCGCTGCACACCTTACATCTCCTGTAACATAAGAGTCAGATGATATTAATCTGAGAATGGAAGTGAAGAAGTGAAACTTTATCGCCGTTTTGCAATGTAATCTCTCTTATTTGGCACATTTAGCGCAGTTCGATTTCCTGCAAATAAACCGTTCGGTTCTGCAGGAGCTTTATGTTCTTTGGCCCAAGGACACGATCTGTTAGTTATTTTTTATTTTTCTAGCATATAACATCCACAAAATCCTGATTGGAAACGATGGGGATGGCAGTGAATGTATGTGAATAACTGGACCGTTTTATTTACATGTGCGCACACATTTACATATGTAATGGATTTAGCCCTAATGAAGCTCCTCTCTGATTGTCTGAATGGAAATGGCAGCCAAAATGTGAGTTATTTCAACTGCAGGCTCCTGCTCGCCATCCGAGCGGAAAATATGACAGTTTTATTCTGCTTTTCCAGCGAGAGAAAAAAAAAAGGCCTGGCAGAAGCGAAACAATCTTCCCTTGAAGGACAGGCGGACAGATTGACTGAACATCCCTCCATATTTCCTCGGCATCAAATGTAAATCAGGGTACTTTATGTTTCTGTTTTGAAAAGTGTTTCTTTTTCTATCTCTCTCTCTCTTTCTGTCTCTCTTTGTCTGTCTGTTTATTTCCGGTTCGTGCTCCAATGCACAATGTACTGTAAATACCTAGTGTCTAGTATTTCTCGTGTCCAAATAGTCTATTTTTAGTTGTGTGTGGCTCTATGAAAGACCTAATGCAAAGTTTGTGTCTTTTCTCTTTTTTTAAAGGGGAACGTTCACCCAAAAATGGGTTTTAAAGCATCTTTTTGCTGCTTATTTCTGTGCAAAAGTTTGTTGTGACAATGTCTGTCAGGAAAAAAAAAAAACTCAGTCAGCGTTTCTGTCAACAAACGTTAAAGCTGTCTGTCTCTCTGTCTAAAGCTCTTTATAGGATTTATTATTAAATCTTGTTTTCAAAAATGAATATATATATATATATATATATATATATATATATATATATATATATATATATATATATATATATATATATTTATATATATATATATATATTTATATATATATATATATATATATATATATTACTTAATACTTCTAATAATTATATATGACTTTCCAAAAGTAATATTCAAAAAAGATACTTCTACTATGGACAACCCAGGCTCATTCTGAAAACGTACCCATATATACATTCTGCAGAGTGCCAAATACGTCCCAGGAGGTACGTTTTTCTGCAATTTTTGTTTTCATGAATCCACTAGAGGCGGCTCTGTATGCTTTAAGAGATCTAAAATGTCTCTCGCTAGTGCCATTCTCACCTGCTGTTCTTGGATAAAACTACCAGAGGCCGCTATCAACCCAATAGTGTCTTCAAAAGTACCGATTGACCTGCCCACTGCCTTCCCTAAACCCAATGATAGTGTTGTCAAAAGCACAATTGACCCGCCCACCGCCTTTCCTAAACCCAACCGATAAGTTCTTCAAAAGCACCAACTGACCACCGCCTTCCCTAAACTCAACGTCAGTGTTTTTAAAAGCAGCGATTGACCCGCCTACCGCCTTCCCTAAGCCAAACCGACAGTGTTTTTAAAAGTACCAATTGACCAGCCCACCGCCTTCCCTAAACCCAACTGACAGTGTTTTTAAAAGCACTGATTGACCCGCCTACCGCCTTCCCTAAACCCAACCGACAGTGTTTTTAAAAGCACTGATTGACCCGCCTACCGCCTTCCCTCAACCCAACCGACAGTGTTTTTAAAAGCACTGATTGACCCGCCTACCGCCTTCCCTAAACCCAACCGACAGTGTTTTTAAAAGCACTGATTGACCCGCCTACCGCCTTCCCTAAACCCAACAGACAGTGTTTTTAGAAGCAGAAATAGAAAAGCACTCGCAGCTGCCTGATTTTTACCACATTTTCAGATTTTACCACTTTCTCCCTCTATTATTTACTTGTTTACTTTATTTTTTGGCTTCTGTTTTTGTTTTACCCACTTTCTGGAACCGTTCTTCACCAGACTCACACCAAGTCGTCGCAGTCAACTCCTCTCTGCATCTCAAGTCCACTGACGTACGCGAAGAGCCACTGGGCAAACTGGTAACAGAAGAAAGCCGTCCATATGGAAGTAAGCAATCAGCTGGTAAGCACGAAAAGGAACAGCGTCATACCGTGCACCATAGCGTTTATTTTAAAGACGAAATGCAGCCATATGTACTACTGCAACAGCATATGAGGAAGAAATAAACCGTCTTTTCATTTTTGGGTGAATTGATCCCTTATCCTTGCAATATATGTACAGTGGCTGCAAATTAGTGTTAGCCAAATGGATAACCCAGCTAACCTCCTCGTGTGGGGAAACATGACTTGCACATTTCTTTTGTCTGGAACTCTGTCTGCCTTTGGGACACTGACTGAGATTTGTTTCAGATTCCATTCAGCACAGCTCTGTTAAAAGTTTCTGTTCTGGAGATTGTATGCTGTTGCAGTTTATGGACATCACAGCAGATTTGAAAAGTTTTTATTAATAAATTTATTTAAATTAAATTAATTAAATAAATTAATTAATAAAAACTTTAAAATCTAGTTTAAAGTTGTCTAAACTAATTGCTTTAAAAAATAAACTTCTGATTGCTTTATAAATAAAAAAATTTGGAATCTGAAAAAAAAAATGAACGAATGTACAAATAAATGAAAAAAATTATAAATGAATGAGTTAATAAATGAATGAATGAATAAATAAATAAACATTGCAAAATCTCCATTAAAGTGTTCTAAATTATGCACTTTATAAATAAACTTTGTCCATTATAAATCTGGAATCTGAAAGTAAATCTTATTTAAAGGTGTTTAAAATAAGTTCAAATCAAAGTTTTCATTTATTTACAGTAACTTGTAACATGAACTATACTTTATGTTCAATATATTATCTATATCTATATATTCTAACAATTTCTTTCTCGTTAAAAAAGAAAAATCTCTCATTGTGACCCATACATTAATTAATAAATAAATTAATTAATTAATTAATTAATTAATTAATTAATTAATTAATTAATTAATTTATTTATTTATTTATTTATTTATTTATTTATTTATTTATTTATTTATTCATTCATTCATTCATTCATTTATTCATTTATTTATTCATTTATTAATTAATGAATCAATAGTGCGTTAGTCGTTTGGGCAGGTGTGAACGCAGCAATGGTACTCGAGTGCGCACCAAAAGCGGATCAAAACAGTGTACCGAGACCTGCTTAAAGAGGTGGTCTTGGTACACTTTCAAATGAACCCTGGAACGGTTCATTTGTGGTGAGAATATGATCCGTACTAAAACAGGTTCAACCGCAAAAAGTACTGCGCCTTTTGAACTAATCCAGCTACTGTAGGCTTGGTCCGGACCAAATGAAGTGAACTACAGATGTGAAAGCACCCTAAGCCCTGGATGTGCAGTATTTGACATTAAAACAGTTACTCATTTTACTTTTCCCTTAAGATATTTTACATTCATTCATTTTCTTTTTCGGCTTAGTCCCTTTATTAATCTGTAGTCACCACAGCAGAATGAACCACCAACTTATCTAGTACATGTTTTACCCAGTGGATGCCCTTCCAGCTGCAAACCATCTCTGGGAAACATCCATACACATTCATTCACACTCATACACTACGGAAAATTTAGCCTTTTCAATTTACCTGTACCGCATGTCTTTGGACTGTGGGGGAAACCGGAGCACCCAGAGGAAACCCTTATGAATGCAGGGAGAACATGCAAACTCCACACAGAAACGCTAACTGACGCAGCCGAGGCTTGAACCAACGACCTTCTTGCTGTGAGGTGACAACAATACCTACTGCGCCACCGTGCTATCTAATAAATAACCAAATAAAGGTTAAAAATAACTCAACAAAGCACCAAATATTTTTAACTCAACCACTGGGTTAAATAAATAACTCAACGTTTTTTAGTGTATGAGTGAATGATGCGCTAAAAAAAAAGCTCTGCCCCCTACTCAGTATTCCGTTTCAGTAGGAAATGCATCAACATTCATTCATTCATTCATTCATTTTCCTCCAGCTTAGTCCCTTA
This sequence comes from Danio rerio, assembly GCF_049306965.1. Classification (NCBI taxonomy): domain Eukaryota; kingdom Metazoa; phylum Chordata; class Actinopteri; order Cypriniformes; family Danionidae; genus Danio; species Danio rerio. Next base: position 58,360,012 of record NC_133177.1, read on the forward strand.
TTTATCTGGGGTCACCACAGCGGAATGAACCACCAACTATTCCAGCATATGTTTTACATAGATGATTCCCTTCTAGCTGCAACCCAATACTGGAAAACATCCATACACACTCATTCACAAACAAACACACACACACACTACAGCCAATTTAATTTACCCAATTTTCCTATAGCACATGTGTTTGGACTTGTGGGGGAAACCGGAGCACATGGAGGAAATCCACACCAACACAGGGAGAAGATGCAAACTCCACACAGAAATACCAACTGACCCAGCTGGGACTTGAACCAGCGCCCTTCTTGCTGTGAGGCGACAGTGCTAACCACTGAGCCACCGTGGCACCCTGTACATCAACATACTAAAATAAAAGTCTCATCAACTTCCGGTTCAAGCCGACTTTAAGGAATCAAAGAGGTTTCCTATCGAACTTGCAACGATTTACTTACAAATCCATCTGAAGGCTCTTTTCATTCTGTCAGATGAAAGGACGGCAGCAAATCCTTGTCAATTGTCCTCTTGTTTTTGTCTTGTGTTAAACATGCGTCCACAGCTCCGCTCTCTAAGATGTGATTTTACATGGAAAGCCAATAAGTCATTTGTTTGAATATTCATGTGGGACCGTCTAGCTTTGTGTTAGAAAGCATCAAAAAGTCAACAAACGGACTTTGATAGTGCACTCAAAGCTCACACACACACACTTCCAATTAAACGCGAGTCAATGAAATGTCAGATTAGGCTGCTGTGGACTAAATGGAGCCGGATTTGTGTCTATTTTTGCTGACCGAACGCATGTGAAGCTGTGATGTGGTTAACGCCGCTCTCTCTGCTGTTTATTCGTTTCTTCAGCTCCAGTGGACTCTGTCTTTGCTTCGTTGTTTACAGATAATGATGTGACGTTTGTTTGTCTCAGATGTACAATAGTAATGCATCTGTATTTTGGTTTATGCTATGGTGGTGCAATTGCATGCTATTGTGTTACTGCTACAAACAAACTTTGCAACTTGATTCAAATATTAAATTGAAATGATTAATAATTATTATAAAAAGACACGTTTTTTTGTCAAATTCAGTCAAAATTCTCCACTTTATTTACTTCATAGTGGATTCAAATTTAACATTGTAAATTGTTAGATTTAAATTTCAATATGCAAAATTAAAATGCATTATTAAAAATGATAGTGACTGAAATGAGCAATATCACATGAGTAGCAGTGACGATATACAGCCATATGGCTCTGCTACTCGTGTAATATTGCGTTTATACAACAGTTTGATGGCATAATCGTGTAAATAAAAAAGAAAATCAAACAAAGAGAGTCTTAAAAACCCAAATGCTTTGCACTTAAACAAACAAACAAAAAAAAAAAAGATGTAGGCTAACGGATGTCTTGAGTGGAGTGCACAACATCGTTTCCTTATCCACGAAAGAGAGAAAAAGAAAGTAAAGAGGCTGAATGGAGGAGGCTCGTTCTTTGTCCTTACGCTGCAGATACCCTATTTAACTCTTTTTTCGCTAGCAAGTAATTCCACTTACAAACTCCACCATGTACATCGCAAACTCACTCCTAAATGGAATGGGAAATGAGACTCTGATTGGTTTATTACGGTGTTTTTCAAAATGTAAATTTGTCTCAAGCTTTGTAAAAGTGTTTCACACTTTGTAATGCTGTTTTGCACTTCCCGGCCACTGTAGTTTATTCTCAAAACACACCCATATCTCATTAAGAAAATAAGCTCAACCCTGTTAGTGCCATCGCGCAAACCGTATTTTTCCATCCTTAAAATAGCAAAAGTAGATATGGACTTAATGCTTTTGCACCCTGCGCTTTAGACTTTGTGCCTAGATCGTTAAAATAAAGCCCTAAATGAGTATAAACGCAATACTATGATATAATGCCTAATATTTAATTAAATCAGACATGCGCTACATTGATTATATGTAACCCCGCCGCTCCGAGCTGGTATCGAACCGGCGACCTTCGGCATGGGAGTTGGTTGCTCTATCAAGGAGGCTAAAGACCGTGACCTTTAGTGTCTGTCGCTAGAGCACCTTTAGAGGTCAGAGGAGTGAGGTTTACCTGCACAGCACTTACTAGCTGGCCTCCGTTACACTCACCCCTCTAAATCTCACTGCCATCCGGGTCACGGCACCAATGTAACCCCGCTGATCCTACGCCACTCAACCCGCTCCGAGCTGGTATCGAACCGGCGACCTTACGCCTGTTTCACACCGCAAGCGTCAGCGGCGCGTGAGCAGAGCGTGAGCAGCGCGTATGTCGAGCAGTAGCAGCACGCAGGCGTTTGCCTTTCACACCAGCTGCGTCTGCAGCGCGCAGCTCTTCGGCAGCTGCTGCAGAGATCAACCTATCTCTGTCTATTCTATCTAGTTACCCATGTCTCTCTATATACAAAAACACTTTTTTTTAACTTTTCATCTGCACCAAGGCCCCTCCTATGCTGTTTCTTTAACCGGCAAATGTTTATTTTACAAATTTTATAGATCAAATAGTACTGTATGCTTCTCAATCCAACCTATATGAGAAGTGTCTACAGTCAGAAGACAATCGCCTGTGATATCATGTCATTTGTTTTTTATTATCAGGTTGCTGTAGACCTAGTTATAATCATATTTATACAATATAGTTATAATGATATTTATACATGATCAAACTAGTGTTACTTTCTCCGCTTCAGTGATGTCCAGCGGCAGAATAACAGCTCGTTAATTCATGCTCGTGCATATGATGAGACGGACAAAAGTGATCAATGCGAGCCATTCTTTTACTTGTTTTCGTGTTGTCAGATTCACAGTGCAAACAGCTCCCGGTAGGAATAACTCGAGTGAACATAAAACAAAACCGATTAAAACTTTCTTTCTCTGCTCAGCTGCACAGAACACAGCGAGTTAACATCATCCAGCATGCGTGTCGAACTACACTACCCACAATACACTTCGCCATGGACTACAAATCCCATAAATATTCTATTTCCCCTCTCCTACAACAGTAGCGTGCAACTTAAGCAAAACTGATACTAAAATTGTTTTACATTTGGTTTTGTAGTTCGGGCCTAAATAAATGTTTGTTGCCGTTTTAAATCGTTTTAAGTTAATTTGAATGACTATATGTAAACCATTTGACATTATTAACGCATTTATTGGGTAAAATTGCTACTTTTTACTGTCATTCAATGAGTTTTGGTCATTATCAATGCATTATCAATGCACAATGCAATGCGTGAGCAGCATGTCAAAAATAGACCCAGCGCCGAAACTATTGCTGCACTGCTGCTTCGGCGACGCTCACGCCTCGCTCTGACGCGCTGCTGCTGCGTGCGGTATGAAAGCTCTAATCTGTTAACATGGACGCCGAAAACACACGCGCTGCTCACGCGTCCCTGACGCTTGCGGTGTGAAACAGGCGTCACGCATGGGAGTTGGTTGCTCTATCAAGGAGGCTAAAGACCATAACCTTCAGTGTCTGTCGCTAGAGCACCTTTAGAGGTCAGAGGAGTGAGGTTTACCTGCACAGCACTTACTAGCTGGCCTCCGTTACACTCACCCCTCTAAATCTCACTGCCATCCGGGTCCCGGCACTAATGTAACCCTGCCGATCCTACGCCACCCAACCCGCTCTGAGCTGGTATCGAACCGGCGACCTTACGCCTGTTTCACACCGCAAGCGTCAGCGGCGCGTGAGCAGAGCGTGAGCAGCGCGTATGTCGAGCAGTAGCAGCACGCAGGCGTTTGCCTTTCACACCAGCTGCGTCTGCAGCGCGCAGCTCTTCGGCAGCTGCTGCAGAGATCAACCTATCTCTGTCTATTCTATCAAGTTACCCCTCTATATACAAATACACTTTTTTAACTTTTGATCTGCACCAAGGCCCCTCCTATGCTGTTTCTTTAACCGGCAAATGTTTATTTTACAAATTTTATAGATCAAATAGTACTGCATGCTTCTCAATCTAACTTATATGAGAAGTGTCTACAGTCAGAAGACAATCGCCTGTGATATCATGTCATTTGTTTATTATTATCAGGTTGCTGTAGACCTAGTCATAATCATATTTATACAATATAGTTATAATGATATTTATACATGATCAAACTAGTGTTACTTTCTCCGCTTCAGTGATGTCCAGCGGCAGAATAACAGCTCGTTAATTCATGCTCGTGCATATGATGAGACGGACAAAAGTAACCAATGCATGCCATTCTTTTACTTGTTTTCGTGTTGTCAGATTCACAGTGCAAACAGCTCCCGGTAGGAATAACTCGAGTGAACATAAAACAAAACCGATTAAAACTTTCTTTCTCTGCTCAGCTGCACAGAACACAGCGAGTTAACATCATCCAGCATGCGTGTCGAACTACACTACCCACAATACACTTCGCCATGGACTACAAATCCCGTAAATATTCTATTTCCCCTCTCCTACAACACTAGCGTGCAACTTAAGCAAAACTGATACTAAAATTGTTTTACATTTGGTTTTGTAGTTCGGGCCTAAATAAATGTTTGTTGCCGTTTTAAATCGTTTTAAGTTAATTTGAATGACTATATATAAACCATTTGACATTATTAACGCATTTATTGGGTAAAATTGCTACTTTTTACTGTCATTCAATGAGTTTTGGTCATTATCAATGCATTATCAATGCACAATGCAATGCGTGAGCAGCACGTCAAAAATAGACCCAGCGCCGAAACTATCGCTGCACTGCTGCTTCGGCGACGATCACGCCTCGCTCTGACGCGCTGCTGCTGCGTGCGGTATGAAAGCTCTAATCTGTTAACATGGACGCCGAAAACACACGCGCCGCTGACGCTTGCGGTGTGAAACAGGCTTCACGCATGGGAGTTGGTTGCTCTATCAAGGAGGCTAAAGAACATGACCTTTAGTGTCTGTCGCTAGAGCACCTTTAGAGTGCTCTACACCTTTAGACATGCGCTACATTGATTATATCAATATTCATTCCCTAAATCTAATCATTTCACGATAATGTGATTCTGATTTTAAATTCACCAATTATTAATTATAAACAATGCAGCCCTAAATTGCATTAATATCACTTTTTGCATGCATAATTAAAATCACAGCTTTTTACCATACTGTGACTCAGACTGTTTTTTTTTTTTTTGATGAATTATTAATCTTCAGAAGCTAGCGTGGTGTTGTTAGCGTCTCTGTTAGAGTGTGTGTGTTTTTGCTGCCGTTCTCCTGCTGTTTGTGTGTTTCTCTGCTGTGTGCTCAGCGTGTGTGAGATTCTCTCCTCTCTATTAGTCAGCCATCCGTCTGAAGGTCACGCGAGGCGCTCTGGGCTCAGACGTTTTGGTCCAGTTGGCATCGTGATGAGTCTCTGGCACTCGCTCCATCACAAGCCCTCCGTATTAAAGCAGAATAGATGGAGATCCAGACATTCAGACGCGCACCACACCACAGATCCAGACACTTTCACTCTGTTCTCCTTCCTAAATCACAACTCTCGCCAAAGTACAACCTGAGCTGCTCGTAGTTTATGAACTGTGGAAGTTTCACATCAAATCTGACCTCACGTAAAAATGTTGAAGTGCTGACGGCTGCTGTTTGTGTTTGATCATGGAAATCATTTAGTCTACAGCAGTTGTGCGACTCTACGGTGGCTGAAAGAGCTTAAATAGGATGCAAGTTAAGAAAACACATGCAAATAGAAAAAGACGAACAAATAGAAATGCGCATGCAAATACTCACAATTCTCCTCAAAAAGTCAGTGTAATGGATGACAAATTGTTAGGCCGCATACGAAATTGCATAACTTCCTACTATTGACCTTATGCATGATGTACTATACAAGCAGGAGCAGGCACTGGAATATTTTCGCCTCGAGACTTCTGTTCTCACTGCCATCCGGGTCACGGCACCAATGTAACCCCGCCGATCCTACGCCACCCAAACCGCTCCGAGCTGGTATCGAACCGGCGACCTTACGCATGGGAGTCGGTTGCTCTAAAAAGGAGGCTAAAGACCGTAACCTTTAGTGTCTGTCGCTAGATCACCTTTAGTGGTCAGAGGAGTGAGGTTTACCTACACAGCACTTACTAGCTGGCCTCCGTTACACATACATCCGAGGGAATGAGATGGTGGGAAGTTAGCAAGTTTCATTTTCCTTTGGCTTAGTTCCTTATTTATCAGAAGTCGCCACAGCAGAATGAACCGCCAACTATTCCAGCATATGTGTTACGCAGAGGATGCCCTTCCAGCTGGAACCCAGTACTGAGCACTCATAAACTCTCACATTCACACGCTCATACACCACAGCCAATTTAGTTTCTTCAAATCCCCAATAGCGCATGTGTTTGGACTGTTGAGGAAACTGGAACACCCAAAGGAAATCCACGCCAACATGAGGAGAACATGCAAACTCCACACAGAAATGCCAACTGGCCCAGCTGGGACTCGAACCAGCGACCTTCTTGCTGTGAGGTGACAGTGCTAACCACTGAGCCACCGTGCCACCCAAGTTTGCAATTGAAGGGCATAAACACTCGACTGGAATGCAGCCCTTGAGTTAAGCCTTGCAACTGACGTGGGGTCGTCAAATGACGTAGGTCATTTGATAACCAAAAATAGCTAATGTAATACATCCTAAATCTATTTATACTACTCACATTCACCTGATATCTTACTATTTTGAACATACTTTTTTATTGGTTGTGTAGTAAATTCATTTTCAAGTGTAGTACCTACTTGAGTAGTAGGCGATTTTATACACAGCATTTGTGTTTGGTTATTTCCTGAACAACAACTAACGCTTGTTAATAAAAAAAAGACTTTTGCTGCTTGTTCAAACTACTTATTTCAATTGATTTGAAACAATACAAATCTCTTTTTAACTTAATTGTTTTATGTTAAATCCACTTAAATTTGCAAAAACAGTTAAGTAAACTTAGTCATTGGGTTTTGAGACAATATGAAGGAACTGTGTGGAACCCAGAGAATTTGTGTTTGGGGAGGTGTAGATTAAAGGCAAGCGCAAACAAACACACAACAGTTTTGGAGTATGTGGTAGTGTTGTTGTTACATTTCTCTGTACTTAAACTGTGAAATCTATTTTTAAAACCTTCTCTGTTTTATAACGAGGAGCCCAACAGTGGTATACTGTGAAACCAAGCCGGATTTGCGTGTGTTTGTTTAGCTATTTTAGATCAGAGAAGGTCATCATGTGGAATTGACTGATACTGTGAAAACAACAGTCTATTGGGAATCTGCCAGATGATGTCTATGAGTGCAATACGCAAAGTCTCCTGCTGACCACATCTACCCTTTTCAGACACATCAGTGACAATGTTGTTGAAGCGTTCTTTACGAATTATGACTTGTTGTGCAATAAAAGAGACCATTGGCACACATCAACACATCGTTTTACTTGTTTTATTACCCTCAATATATAGCCAGTGCTATTTCACTGACATCTGTAACAGTATCTGTAAATTTAGTTGCTGTATTTTGTCTTGTCCATTAGTTTAAAGACCCAGCGAAATTAAATGTTTTTTAAATGTTAGTGTGGCGAGGGGACGTGGTCGAGAGTTGTGGGAACGGAATGAGGCCACCGTTAGTGGATACACCTGTAGCGCGCACCGGCCTCGAATCCCACGGAAGGAGCTTTGGACTATAAGAGGAGGAACGATGGCAGAGGAGGCCGAGAGAGGACCGGGCCCGGACATATTGTTTTACTTTTGTTTTCAGTTTGTTTTCCGGGAAGAAGGAAGCGGAAAACCAACAAAGTTTTCAATTATTTATTAATAACAGGGATGGCAGCTCCTCACAGTGACTGCCGTCCGTTTGTTTTGGTTTAGACGACAGTCTTGGTGAGGAGCTGCCATCCCTGTTATTAATAAATATTTGAAAACTTCATTGGTTCTCCGCCTCCTTCTTCCCACTGGCCAAAGGGCCGCGAATTTCATACAGTGGTGCCGAAACCTGGGAGAAGGAGGGACACGTTGTCCAGTTGCCCTCGCCACTGTTTCCCAGCATGGGGAGGAGCAGGGGAAGCAGGGCTCACCACCGGAAGGGAAAGTGCGGAAGGGAGCCATCTCACAGAAGCCGGGGAGTCATCGTTATCCGCCATGATGTCGTAGCCTGCATCTGTCCACCGAAGCAGGAGCGGAGCAGGAGACTAGAGATGCCGCCAGCCAGCCAGGAGAACCACTGCCGGACACCAGAAGATGGACGGGTGGATAGATTACTCCACAGGGCTCCCAACACGTCATCGCATCTCTAAGCTGGTGGAGGACCGAGTGGCAGCATGTCTGGAGAACCGAACCCCCTTTTTTTCCTCTTTCCCCTCTATCGGTCTACTCTGTCCTTCCTCCCTTTTTCCATCTCCTTTTCTCTCAACCCGCCAAACCCCCCTCCGTCTCCGTGAGGAGTTGCCGTCCATTTGTTTTGGTTTAGACGGCAGTCTCCATGTGGAGCTGCCGTTCCTGTTATTAATAAATATTTAAAAACTTTGTCGGTCGTGAACTTTATTACAGTTAGTATTAGTATTTTAGTCCTCAAGGATATCTATAAGCTAGTGTGGTAAAAAAAACAATGACAAAAATCATATTTAGAAGATAAAAAACTGATATAAACATGTAAATCTCGTAGTTTGTAATTCATTCATTCTTTTTCTTTTCGGCTTAGCCCTTTATCAATCTTTGGTCACCACAGTGGAATGAACTGCCAACTAATCTAGCATATGTTTTACACAGAGGATGCCCTTCCAACACTGGGAAACACCCACATACACTCTTTCACATACATACACTATGGTCAATTTAGCTTACCCAATTGCCCTAAAGCACATGTGACGGACGGAGAGAACATGCAAATTCCACACAGAAATGCCAACTGACCCAGGCGAGGCTCAAACCAGCAACCTTCTTGCTGTGAAGCGATCGTGCTACCCACTGTGCCACGGTGAAGCTCACTTTGAAAATCAATAAATAAATAATAAAATGCACACACAGGCAAAACAACATTAATTCCCATGTCTCCTGATGATACCACCGCACAACAGTATTAAATGCAATATTACTGTTAATAATGTTTAGTTTCTTACTTTAGACTCTTAAAATGCTGGTAGCCATTGACCTGGATTTCAAGAAAGAACATTAATGAAAGACTTCTTTAATGTTGGACTGAATAACGTACGTCACCTACGTCTTGGATGGCCTGAGGGTGAGTAAATGAATACATTAAAATGTATGTTTTCATTATTATTATGTCTTGACTATCTAGTTTAGGGGTCACCAATCTCGGTCCTGGAGGGCCAGTGTCCCTGCAGGGTTTAGCTCCAACTTGCCTCAACACACCCGCCTGGATGTTTCAAGTATACCTAGCAAGACCTTGATTAGCTTGTTCAGGTGTGTTTGATTAGGGTTGGAGCTAAAATCTGAAGGACACCGACCCTCCTGGAACAAGTTTGGTGACCACTGATCTAGTTATAATGACAAATGGAGTCCCACAAAGAGACATGAGTTTTACTGTACGGTGATGCAGGAATGAAGATGCCCTCTAAGATCAAGACGGCTTTAGATTTGAACTCTTTTGCACGTGCTTATTTTAAATCTAAAAATCCTGTCCTCATTCACTGCCATAGTATGAATTGCAGATTCAGCTCAAAATCTTCTTTAACCCTTGTGTATTGCTCAAATGTACTCCCCTTTCATTATGTTGGGGGCTATTTTTACCCCATTGACCTCCATTATAATGACATTTTTGATTGCAAAGCCGTGACAGCATATAATCATGCATTCTTGGTATTTTTCCCTGTTGGCAAGAGTTAAAACATTTTTACCGATGATCATCAGTTGCCAGCATTAACCCTTGCAAAATAGGCGTGTGCAAAATAGGCGTTCTTCACTCCCATCAGATGAAGTTTTTTTTCCCTCTCCGCTGTTGCCACTGCCTCGCATGGTTCAGGATTGGTAGAGCTACGCATCGATGAATTTGCTCTTCAATGTTTGAACTCTCAGTAATGATTAAATCACACTGAACTGAGCTAAACTGAACTGAACTGAACTTAAACACTAAAACCTGAACCACACTGTTTCAGTTACTATGACCATTTATGTGAAGCTGCTTTGACACAATCTACATTGTAAAAGCGCTATACAAATAAAGCTGAATTGAATTGAATTGAATTGAAATTAAAAAAGTTTTAGATTTTTATATAGAGTCCTAAGAAGCAAAACAGCAGATTATAGTGTGTGTGCCGAAATACACTTACTGGGCTCTATTTTGACGGTCAATGCGCAGAGCGCAAAACGCAGGGCGCAAACGCTCTCAGGGCGTGTCAGAACGCGTTTTTGCTAATTTAAGGACGGGAAATCTGCCTTGCGCCGCGGCGCATGGTCTAAAAGGGTTGAGTTTATTTTCTTAATGAGTTATAGGTGTGTTTTAAGAATAAACCAATTAGAGTCTCATCTCCCATTCCCTTTAAGAGTCAGCTGCGTCGCGCCAAGAGCGCATTCGCTATTTACAGGACGCAAAGTAAGTCTAAGTGGAAAAAATGAGCATTTCACAAGCAAACAGTTAACAGTTTATTAACGTTAAACAGAGCATCTACTGCATGAGAATGAGAGATAATGGATCACTTTCACTTTCGCTCTTGGATAGGAAAACCTTTACGCACAGACATCAATTAGTCTATAAATAAATAATTTTGTTTGTTAAGCGAAAATATTCGTTTCAAAACTATTTCTAAATTCAGTTATAATTTCCGGCAAACGAATAAATGAATAATCATAACAAAATGTGCTCAAAAACCTGAGTTATATCCTAAAACACATGCTGTGCCCCATATGGTCTAAAACCTGACAGGTGGGCAAATCTAAGCTTGTTTTTATTAAAACAAATATAAATATGGATATAATAAATAATACTGCTAATAATAATAACATTATACAAAAGCAAATTGTTATGAATGAACTGAAAAAGCCTCCCGAGATGAAGAAGACATAAAAGCAGTGATATTTCATATTTATGTAGGCTAGAAAATAATGTTTTGTAATATTTTAATCCTTTATATTTATATTCTATATCTAGTCTTATTATCATTATCTTATCATCATTATCATATATTATCATATCTTATTATCATATATATATCCTTAATATTTAAATTTTTTCATATGTAAAGATATTTGCTTATTGCTCTCTTGTGTGTATTAAGCAGTGTGTAAGCGAGGCGCAACTCTGCACTGGAGTTTAGACCGGGTTTGTTTTGGTCTAATGAAAAATCTATTATAGTTTCTCAAAATAGCAACGCGCCAGTGGTCCACCTCAGAACGCCTCCCTTTTTAGACCAGAACGCCTATGGGCGCACAAATGAGCGCTAATGCATTTGCTATTTAAACAGCGTAGCACAACGCCTCAAAACGACTCTTGCGCCAAGCTGAAACTACCAAAAGACTACTGCGCCACGCCTTGCGCCACACTGCGCCGAGTGTATGATAGGGCCCACTATGTTTAGTATGTTCTGAACTATTTCATAACTGTACCAAGAGGCAATTCAATCATATCTTAACGTTAAAACAGTGGTTATAACATTAATTATAAGTGTACCTTTTTAGTTTCTCCGAGGCTATGGAAAATACAAATGTTAAACCAGGAAATATGTAAGGACTTTTGTTATTGTTTACATCCCTCAAAATGGTCTATACTCCAATTAATCACATAATTTTAAGCCAAAAATTAAGCTTTTTTTAAGCAACTGCAACTGATGATCAAAATAAAAATGACAAATTGTCTCTCTTCCCAACATGGAAAACCAACAAAACTCAAGAATGCATGATTATATGCTGTCATGGCTTTGCAATCAAGAAGTCAATAGGGCAAAAATAGCCCCCAACATAACAAAAGGGAAGTCAATTTGCCTAGAGTGTTGAATTCTTGAAAATTCCCAAAGCATTTTCTCAAAATGTGTGTCAAAATAAGATTTGTCACCAAAAATCATTCTACTTGCTGAAATACAGAAAAAGCTGTGGCCAAATTAAGCTTCAAAATCCGCCCAGAGTGGATGAAAACAGCATAAAATACTTCTTGGATGACCTGTGGGTAAGTAAATCACCCATAAATTTTCATTTTTGAGTGAACTATCCCTTTAAGATTCCATTTGAGGCTCTGTGTCAGCAATGCACCTATGATGTCTTGAAATGCAGCTTATGTAGGCAGTGTTTCTCTCTCCCTCTCTTTCTCTCTCTCTCTCTCTAGAGTCTGTGCTGCATCAGTGATGAGGTGTCTGTGTCTCAGAGTCTCCCAGCGGAGCGTGTCAGAGCCGGGGTCAGTTCAAGGACTCGCTCCCACACACATTCATGAGCAAAAACAATCTCACGCATAGAGGATCGCTCTATTAGCGCTCCTGCAAAACCGCATGTGGAGCTCTAAGCCATGCTGGTAGAACAGAATCACGCTGCTGATAAAGAATTAGGCCAATATTTACATCTCGGACAGCATGATGAATTAGAGATTTTGATGTTTATCGTGCTGGAAAACAAGGGCTAATTTATTGCTGGGGATTTTTACGGCATCACTCTCAAGGAACCGTCGGCCTATTTCCATAAATCAGCAACTGTTTTGGTTGATTTTTTCCTTTTCTTCCCCTATAGTGGAGTCCTCCTTGATAAATAAGAAAGGGCTTTTTCCAGAGATTCATGCAGAGTGATTTGCATATAGTGGACCCACCTAGTGAAATTCATGTGGCCCAAATCCGGCCCACATACCACATGCAATGATGGCACTTGGGCGGTCCGCTCCTGTTTGCCAGATCTGGGCCACAATTAAGCCATAGCAATATCACATATCAGCCAGAATTCAACCAAATGAACCAGAACTGACCCTATTTTGGGCAACGGTTGGCTTTTTTCTGGCCCAGATCCGGCCGACACCAGACACTTACATCCGGCCCACATACCGCATAGAATGACTGGGGTGGTCCGCTCCTGTTTGCCAGATCTGGGCCACAATAAAGCCATATGTCACATATTAGCCAGAATTCAACCAAAGGAACCAAAACTGAGCCTATTCCGAGCCACAGTTTGTTTTTATTATGGCCCAGATCCGGCCCACACTAGACACTTACATCTGGACCACATACTAAATGGAATGATAGCTCTAGGGCGGTCCTTTCCTGTTTGTGAGATCTGGCCCACAATTAAGCCACAGCAATATCACATATCAGCCAGAATTCAACTAAATGAACCAGAACTGACCCTATTCTGGGCCACAGTTTGCTTTAATTCAGGCTCAAATCCGGCCCACACCAGACACTTACATCTGGACCACATACTGAATGGAGTGATGGCTCTAGGGCGGTCCTCTCCTGTTTGTTAGATCTGGGCCACAAATAAGCCAAAGCAAAACCACACATAAGCCAGAATTCAACCAATGAACCAGAACTGACCCTATTCTGGGCCACAGTTTGCTTTTATTCTTGCCCAGATCCAGCCCACACCAGACACTTACATCTAGACCACAGACTGAATGGAATGATAGCTCTAGGGCGGTCCTCTCCTGTTTGTGAGATCTGGCCCACAATTAAGCCACAGCAATATCACATATCAGCCAGAATTCAACTAAATGAACCAGAACTGACCCTATTCTGGGCCACAGTTTGCTTTAATTCAGGCTCAAATCCGGCCCACACCAGACACTTACATCTGGACCACATACTGAATGGAGTGATGGCTCTAGGGCGGTCCTCTCCTGTTTGTTAGATCTGGGCCACAAATAAGCCAAAGCAAAACCACACATAAGCCAGAATTCAACCAAATGAACCAGAACTGACCCTATTCTGGGCCACAGTTTGCTTTTATTCTGGCCCAGATCCGGCCCACACCAGAAACTTACATCTGGACCACATACTGGCTCTAGGGCGGTCTGCTCCTGTACGTCAGATCTGGGCCACAAATAATCCCAAGCAACACCACATATTAGCCAGAATTCAACCAAATGAACCAGAACTGACTCTATTCTGGGCCACAGTTTGCTTTTATTCTGGCCCAGATCCAGCCCACACCAGACACTTACATCTAAACCACATACTGAATGGAGTGATGGCTCTAGGGCGGTCCTCTCCTGTTTGTTAGATCTGGGCCACAAATAATCCCAAGCAACACCATATATTAGCCAGAATTCAACTAAATGAACCAGAACTGATTCTATTCTGGGCCACAGTTTGCTTTTATTCTGGCCCAGATCCAGCCCACACCAGACACTTACATCTGGACCACATACTGAATGGAGTGATGGCTCTAGAGCGGTCCTCTCCTGTTTGCTAGATCTGGGCCACAAATAAGCCAAAGCAAAACCCCACATAAGCCATAATTCAACCAAACGAACCAGAACTGACCCTATTCTGGGCCACAGTTTGCTTTTATTCTGGCCCAGATCCGGCCCACACCAGAAACTTACATCTGGACCACATACTGGCTCTAGGGCGGTCTGCTCCTGTACGTCAGATCTGGGCCACAAATAATCCAAAGCAACACCACATATTAGCCAGAATTCAACCAAATGAACCAGAACTGACTCTATTCTGGGCCACAGTTTGCTTTTATTCTGGCCCAGATCCAGCTCCTGTTTGTCCACATATGTTTTAAAGAGCCCATATTATGGGTTTTTGAAAATTCCCCTCCATGTAGTGTGTAACACAGCTCTAAGTGAAGTGAAGTATCCAGCTAAGGCTTAAATCTGTAAGAATACAGTGTTTAAAACTGTTGATTCATCTATAAAAGAGTCGAATCATAGTGCTTCAAACGAGTCGCCTTGATACCGAGTCATTAGGTGTTTCGCCATGACGTACGAACGAAACAAAGTTTTTCACGTGCACGCGCAAACCCGGGAGATTTCAAACCTGAGGCCCCGCCCTCTGACGCAGTAACCCAGACACACACACACACACACCCACAAACACACGCACACAAACATGCCGGTCGATTGAAGTCACACTGCAGATGGATATATTGAGTCTCTACCCAAAGATGAAACATCAGCATTATAACCAAGCAGTTGGAAACTTCTGGAAGCTACATGCTACAAAGAATACTTCATCTGAGTTTGTTAAAGGAAGGATCAGTAAAGAGTAACTGATGGACGTCAGGATGGGTTTCTTCCTACATTTCTCAAGTGTAAGTACGTTCGGTTAAAGTTGTTGCCTCGTTTACTCTAGCTTGCAAATGTATTTAGTTGTGATTTGTTACTTGTAACCGCGTGTACTGTATCAGGTTAACTGGATATATTATCTTATCGCGTGCAAAGTCACGTTAAAAACGCGACGCGTGCTGTTTGTTTATGGAGCTCCGTGCTAGAGTTCTG
Organism: Danio rerio; assembly: GCF_049306965.1. NCBI lineage: Eukaryota > Metazoa > Chordata > Actinopteri > Cypriniformes > Danionidae > Danio > Danio rerio. The sequence continues at coordinate 58,375,351 of NC_133177.1, forward strand.
CTCCCGCGATTTATTCGGAAATGTATTCCCGCGCCGCAGAAATCTGGCGCGGGGAGAGAGAGGGAGAGAGAGAGAGAGAGAGAGCGAACGAACGAACGAACGAGCTTTGTGTACTTTGTGCTGTGTGTGTGTTTTTATACAGACAGCTTGGCTGTCTGGACTGTATACTGGGTGATATTTGGTTGTGTTCTCCGCTCTAGCGGGACCGGGCGCGGCGGGCAGAAAACGGAGCGGGTTCTCAGGCTAAAACCTGGCGGGTGCGGGCTGAAGCGGGAGCGTTGTCATCCGGAGGTGTGTGTGTGTTTTTGTGTGTGTGTGGTATGGCGAGTACACGACTGTCTCCTTCGTTCGGTTATCCGTGGCACTATCCACTCGCCATAGTGTGGCAGCTAAAGTCCACGCCTACACTATCGAGCGTGTATGAACTGTGATTACTTTTTAAATTGCTGATTAGCTATTGGCCATTTCCCTCTCTGACTGAAGGCAGTCGACCAATCGCGACAGACTGTCATCGGCCCAATCAGCGCAGATTAGCTTCGCGCTAAGGAGGGGTTTGGGAACAAATGAATCACTGGACGATTCATACAGGAGTCGCTGGGATAATTAGATAAAAATAAATGCAGATTATAAGACCATGAAAGTGTTTTTTGACCTTGCATGCATATTAGACTGTTGTTGGAGACCCTTACAACCAAGATATGACCTTATTTCATGTATAATATGGGCTCTTTAAGATAACTGGGCCACATTTGCTCTATCTTCTCTGGGCCGCTTTAGGCTCACAGCCACATTGACCAGAGCTAACTGTGCCAAATATTTGCCAAAAAGGGCCCGTATTTGTTTTAGGATAACTGGGCCACATTGGCCATATCTTCTCTGGGCAAATATTAGGCTAACGGCTGCATTAGCCAGAGCTATTTGCCAAAATTGGCCCACATATGTCTTAAGATAACTGGGCCACATTTGCACTTACACATGTGAGCCACTTTAGGTTTAGACCCAGATTACCCTTAAATGACTATGCCACTTTTTTGTCAACTGTGGCCCACATTTGTCCTCCATCATTTATTCATTCATTTTCTTGTCGGCTTAAGCCTAGTTCACACTACAGGATTTTAAACATCAGCAGATCGCTGTGCCGTTCAGACTACATGACTTGACTTTGTCTCTTTTAATCTCTGTGGTGTTCACACTACGCAACACTCCGTGAATGATTCACAAGAGGGGGGTCACACACTACATGATCTGACAACATCTCATTCCCCAACAGCTCATTCAAGCTACCAAACCACAGCCAATGAAATTTTGAGAGAGGAGTCGTCAGAAAAAGCTGAACACTATTGGCTGCTTGTGTGCTGATGACATCACTGACAGCGTTTCAAGCTTGGGAGAAAGCATTTAAAAACATCGTCAAATCAGCTGATTTATGAGCGGATTAATCACTCATCTGCAGGTTCCAGTGGATAGATACACAGAGAGTTTTTAATTTTTGTAATTTTATAACTCTTGGAAAATAACACTAAAATATTTATAACACCCTGCCTTTTTCTAACTATCAGTGTATTTCTTTCTGACATTGTTATTTTTTTATTACAAAACAGTAAAGAACTGAGCATTTCTGCCTTAAATTACCATATTGGTCAACATGACTGCACGCATGTCTGATACTTTTCGCTGTGACTTTAAATGTATGTGCATTTTCTTGCCTAGCAACTTCCTGCTAACATAAACAAAACTTTCTGATGGCAAAAACATCAATTTATTTCAGATATCTTTCAAAACAGCATATTCTGTGCTGTGAAATAGCTCCTGTTTGAAAGTGAAAATGAAAGCCAAGACCTTTGCATGTTCTAGTATCTTAACTACATATTTATAGGCTGCATTGCCAAAAAAAGATTATATTTTTAGGGTAATGGTGTCATTAAATATGATGCCAGACATTCAAAGCTTAATTTTAATATCTCAATAATAGTTTTGAATGTAAATATGTTGTGACAGTATGGCGTTTTATATGAGAACGGTCAGAATGAGCAGTATGGTAATTCTAATAGTTACAGAGTTCTAGTTCCACTGTTAATATAGCCTACTCTCATGTCTGTGTTAACGCAGAATAAAGCGAGTGCACCAATGCCCATTCTGACCAATCACAGATGTTTCTGTTGAGCTCCTGAGCACACAGGCATTCAGCTCATGCTGATATGCTCTCTCATTGGCTGCAGCTCGTCACTACATCTGACCACACGTAGGGTTGAGTCGGCCGACTGCTCTGAAATATTTAGCATGCTAAATGTTGGATTTCCGTCTGCGAGGTGTCGGCGATGCGTCAGCGAGCCTCGTTAATGTGTTGTTCAGTAGTTCACACATAAAGAGCGGCGAGCGCCGTGCACCCGCAGATTTCTTCCCGATCACAGCCCGATCTGTCGGCGAGCTCGTTAACTTCCAAATCGGGCTCAAATCAGGCTTAGGGCCTACTCACACTATGCCATCCGTACCGTGCCCAGGCCCGTTTCCCGGATCGTTTGAGAAGTGTGAGTGCGCTGAATCGCGCTCAAGCACGGTTCACTTGGCCGGCCCTGGCCCGGTTGGAAGAGGTGTGCCTGAACGCGGTACACTTGGGCTTTGGCGCGGTATGCTTGTGTGTGAGTGCAAAACGCGCCAAAGCCCGAAACCGAAAGCGAGACGTGACTTTTAAGGGACTGTTTGATATGGATTTATTAATCATTCTTACTGTTCAATGAACGCAAACTGCCGTAGTTTATTAAAGACGCAAACCCCTCACTGCACGACAGCTGCGCGCCTTCAGCAGACCTCCTCATTCCTGCAGCACGAGAGCTTAATGATTGTTTATGAGCGCCAAAAGTGGCGGATCTGTTCGGTGAAATATCTGACTGCGTGTCCCCGCAACCCTAAACTGTTTGGCGAAATATTTGACGGCATATCAAACGACTGAAACTATATAACTAGAGAAATCTCCACTGTGCTGCTGAGTGAGAGCATATGGCAAGCCATTTTAGCATTTAAACCTTGTTCTGACTATCCATAAATATATTTAGAGATATCTATAATTATATTTTGACTAATCATAATTATAATTCGACTAGTCAGAATGACAATTAGAGATATCTGCAATTGCAATTGTACTAGTACGAAATCAGATTGGAGATATCTGCAAATATATTATGACTAGTCTTATTCCTCCATTGACTTCCATTGAAAAATATTTGCAGATATCTCTGAGTTTTGACTCGTCAAAAATCCAATTCAAGATATCTACAACTGTAATTCGACTATTAGTAAATTAATTAGAGATATCTACAAATATATTTGTAAATATCTCTAAATTTGACGAATTAAAGACATCTCCAAATGTATTATGACTAGTAAAAACTCAGTTAGAGATATCTCTAATTGCAATTGTGACTAGTCAAAACTCATTTAGAGATATCTGCAAATATTTTTTAATGGAAGTCAATGGAGGAATATGACTAGTCATAATATATTTGCAGATATCTCCAATCTGATTTCGTACTAGTGCAATTGCAGATATCTCTAATTGTCATTCTGACTAGTCGAATTATAATTATGACTAGTCAAAATATGATTAGAGATATCTCTAAATATATTTATGGAGTCAGAACAAAGATTTAAATGCTAAAAAGGCTTGCCATAGAGAGCGCTTCTGAACAGCGCAGCAGCGATGACGTAAGCGTGCCGAAGCCCGATATGGTGTGAGCGCGGGCCGTCGGGGGAGACGGGAGGGGGGACAAGCGTGCTTTGGCCCGGTTCGAGGCAACTGTACCTAGTGTGAGTACAGCCTTAATATCCTCTAGTGTGAACTAGGCTTTAGTACTTTTATTAATCCGGGGTCGCCACAGCGGAATGAACCGCCAACTTATCCAGCAAGTTTTTACACAGCGGATGCCCTTCCAGCCGCAACCCATCTCTGGGAAATGTCCTGTCATTTTGGGCCAAATTAATCATTTTCCACATGGGCCACATTAGGCTCACATTCAGATTACATTTTGCCATAAGTGCCAAATCTTTGCCCTAAATGACCCATATATGAATTTGAATCTTTGCCCAATTTTGCCATTGTACAGGTGGACCACTTCAGGTTCACATTCATTTTGTCTGGGCTGAAGGAAGACCACCAGTGCCGCATAACCGCCTATCTGTATGCTATCTGTGCGATTTTGTCTCTGACAGGCTCCGTCTCATTCATCACTCGGCCGAGTTCAGCCCAGTTGTGAATGTCAAAATTAGCATTTCATCACTTGCCCCTGAAATAATGGGAGAAGTGGAGAGGACGTGTTGAAGACAAAGTGGACGTGACATCAGGAATTGGATGATGTAGAGGAACTGCACAGTCTTAAAGGAGTAGTTCACCCTAAAAAATGAAAATTATGTAATTTACTCACACTCGAGATATCCTTAGTGGATAAGACTTCTGTCATACAAACACACTCTGAGTAATTTTACTTGTTATCCATGCTGTATGTCATTTTACATTTTATACATGTTACCTCACAGCAAGAAGGTCACTGATTCGGGTCCTGGCTGGGTCAGTTGGCATTTCTGTGTGGAGTTTGTATGTTTTCCCTGTGTTGGTGTGGGTTTCCTTTGGGTGCTCTGGTTTCCCCCACAGTCCAAACACATGAACTATAGGGGAATTTGATTAACTAAATTGTCTGTAGTGCATGTGAATGAGTGTTTCCCAGTTCTGGGTTGCAGCTGAAATGGCATCCGCTGCTTAAAACATATGCTGGAATAGTTAGCGGTTCATTTCACTGTGGCGACCTCTGAAATAGAGACTAACCTTAAGGAAAATGAATGAATGTACAACAAAATGAAAGACACATTATAGAGCATTATGAATCCCCTCCTCCTAAAGCAGGTCATCTACTAATGCATTGAGTCCGGCCCAAATGTGTGAAATAAAGCTCAGTCCAGAATTAGTGGCTCATTACTCCACGCTCAAACAAGCAGAACAGCGCATTCATACCATTACCGTAATCAAAACAGCATCATTCAGCGCAAGTGCTCCACTTCATTACGGGCTGGACGGCCAAATGGAGGCAACATTTCCATATATCACAGCTTCATCTGGTCCACAGCGGTCAGGCTTCCCCACACACACACACACACCGAGCGCTTTCACCATAATGAGGCTCATTGGCTGCTCGCCGGGTTTCTAGAAATAAACTGTAATACAGAACGAGGGAACATGTGTAAGGTGCTTTGTCAGCGGTAAAGCTGCAGCCGGCGGAGAGAGCAGATAAACGCTGGATTTATCCCCCGAGGAGACGCTCAGACTCTTTTCCACAGCTGGATTACCTGTAGACACACTCACTGCCTACGCCAGAAAAATATATGCAGATTACTTTAAGTCCCGCTCAAAAAAGGATGATAACTGCAACAATAACAACCCAGGCTCATTCTGAAAACGTACTACTATATACATTTCTGGAGAAAGCAAAATCCGTCCCAGGAGGTTCTTTTTTTTTTTTTTTTTTTTGCAGTTTTTGTTGCGAATCCACCAGAGGCCACTGTGTGTGCTTTTTCAGATCTCAAATTTCTCTCGCGAGTGCCACTCGCACCTGCTCGTCTGGAGTAAATCCACTGAAGGCCGCTGTTGACTGACTGACCAACTGACCGATACTCCCACTTTACTTAAACCCAACCGATAGTTTTTTTTAAAAAGCACCAATTGACCCACTCACCCACTTCCCCAAACCCAACCGGCAGTTTTAAAATGCAATCCAGAAAAAGAAAAGCCCTCATGTGATTTTTACCACATTTTACCACATTCTCACCCTGTTATTTACTTGTTTATTTTATTTTTAGGCATTTTTTGTTTTATCTGCTTTCTAGAACCGTTCTTCACCGAACTCGAACTCTGTCATCGTGGTCAACTCCTCTCTGCTTCTTAAGTCCCCAGACGTGTCAAGCAACCGGACAAACTGGTAACAGTAAGAAAGCCGTCCATATGAAGGTTAGCGGTCTCAGTGTTGCCAACTTAGTGACATTAGCCCCTTTCACACAATGATACTGGTAAATATCTGGAAAATTTCAGGAACGACTTACGGTAAATTCGAAAAAAAGTAAATTCCCAGAAAAGAGCATTCACACATCCATTCCAAAATACTGGTTAATTCTGACATCATTAACCAAAAATGAGCTCTAAACGGCTGTGCTTGTAGATGTAAACATTTGACTACATCACAAACTCTGTGGATGATCAGTATTGTGAACAACTTCGATGAAAACATATAGAGGAACACTTTCGCATGTCGACATGTACAGGATATGTGTGTGTGCTGGCGCTCACGGTGTCACCGACTCAGTCCCAGTCATTCCCCTCGCTGGCCAGCAGAGGCCGCCATCCCCGGACTTCTAGCATTACATCATCCACATAGACTGATTGTGCAAACACCTGAACTGAATCACGGTAATGACCCACGCCACCTATATAAGCCACACTCAAACTACTGTTCATTGCGAAGTCTTGTTTAGCCCCGGCCAGCATTTCTGAGCGTTATTTCCTGCCTTATCTCTTGTGCATAACCCCGGACTGTTCCTGACTCTGAGTTGCTTTCTGCCTGCCCACGACCCTTGCTTGTTACACGGATTCTGAACCACGCTGCCTGCCCTCAACCCACACCTGCTATAAGGACTCTGAACCACGCTGCCTGCCACTGATCTAAGCCTGGTAAATCACTCTGTGTCTGTCAGCCGCCAGCCCTACTACCCTGATTGATTACTGTTGATGTGTGTTCGCACTGTTGTGCATATTGGATGTTTGTGCTTGATTGTGATTAATAAATACTGCAAAATGGATCCCTCCGTGTCAGTCTCCCCGTTACACACGGGCTGTTTCACGGGCACACTCAAAGCTTGAAGGTAAACAAACAACGACTTATCATAGGCATCTTATCGATAATTATTTACACAATTGGCATTAAGATGCTAAATATGTCTGAAAAAATATTCAAAAACTTTTATTTTTGATAAACCGTGCGGACGTGAATGCGTCTGACTGTTCTGATTGACTAAAGCAGACGTCTCACGTCAGCACGTACTAGACGTGCACCCGCTCTTTCCAGCAATTTTCCTTCTGCGCTCACACAGCGCAGCATTCCGGCAAATTACCGGTAATGTTACAACTTCTCTTTCCGGAAGTTTTCAGACCCCCCTAGCGACAAATTTTCAAAAAAGCGACTAACGACAAATCTAGCGACTTTTTTGTGTGCTACTGGAGATTTTACATTTTCCATACTGTACCGTCTCTACTCTTCTCAACGAGCTTCTTCTCAGATCTCTCCTCTGTGTACCGACGGCAAATGATTTAGCACCGGCAGTGTGAAGGTATTTCCCTTGTACAGCCAAACCGATCTGCTTCTCCTTTATTTAACAATTTAATTTGACCGTTTATTCTTTTCTTGTTTACAATCACAGATGTTTTAAGTGAGTTTCAGAGGTGGTCTGAGTTTATCACGTCTGAGAGATTAATGCAAATTCACTACACATCTATATTATATACTGCATTCAAACAGCAATACATTTAGTTAAATTGACATGCTTATATAAAGTGTAGTGCAAATATAAATATTCCTTTATTAACCAAAGGCTGTTAAACAAACAGAAATGGTAGAACGTGATGACGTCTGCAATCTGCCAATTAACGTATGACGTAATCTAGCTACTTTTAGCAACTTTTCGGTGAGAGCTTAGCGCCTTTTTGTTGAAAATAGTTAGCAACGGTGGTGGTCAGCTGGTAGCGTGAAAACAAACAGCATCATATCATTCCGTAGCCAGGGCTGGATTAACTTAAGAGCGAGGTGGGGCTGAAGCCCCAGGGCCCACAGAAGAAAGGGACCCTTGATTGGCTGAAGAATTCATTTGTGCTATAACGCAGGAAATGCCTCTTTGCGTTATGCTTTCTCTTGTCAAAATGTGAAGTATTCCTTTCAGTTCGCTGCTATTCAAAAACAGTGACGGTGCTAAACTGGGGCTCAGAGGTAATGTAGCCCGATCAGAATATTGAATAGCTCTGTTTTAGTCACTCTTAAGGGTCATGAAATGTCCCAATTTTCCCAGGACAGTCCCTTATTTCGGCACTACCGTAAGAACCATCCAGTCAAAGGTAGGATAACCAAGCTCGTCATAGAACAAAAAATAAAATTCAAACAATCTTCATCATGGATACACACTTGTACATGTAGTAACAGAAGCCGAGATAGGCTTAATCCTACTTAATGGGCTCATAACTGAAGCGCTGTCTCGGCCGCGCGGCGGTTAGCCCTGGACTCAAACCCGCACAAGCCCGCACAATCCTTCCACCACACAACATAACCGAGACAGTGTGCCAACAAATAAAATAACCTACACAAGCAGTTATCAAAGTATCCATGGTTGTGGAGTATCTATTTTAAGTAAATATACTCGGTTATGCTTTACAGTGAGTATAACAGAAGCAGTTAGAAAGCAAACTTTTTATGAATGTTAACGTTGCCCCTTTTATGAAAACATCAGTAATAATATAGAGAAATGAAATATTGGCGCTGGCTTTCATTAGACAATATATCTGATGCAAAAAAAATTTTTAAATAAATAAATAAATAAATAAAATTAAAACAAAATAAGGATACTTGCCTTTTGTAACTCAAAAGACCACAATAAGCTATTTTGGATATTAGAAGCATGGATATTAAAGATCTTGGGCCCTATCATACACCCGGCGCAATGTGGCGCAAGGCGCGGCGCAATACTCTTTTGCTACTTTTAGCTCGGCGCAAGGGTCATTTTGAGGTGTTGTGCCACGCTGTTTAAATAGCAAATGCTCAAATGTGCGCCCATAGGCGTTCTGGTCTAAAAAAGCAGGCGTGTTTTGGCGCGTTGCTATTTTGAGAAACTGTAAATAGTCTGATCTTTAGACCAGAACAAAGTCGGTCTATTGTCTGGCGCAAAGTGCGCCTGGCTTACACACTACACACAAGATGCAGAACAATACGCAAATATCTTTACATATGAGAAATATATAATATCCTAAGGATATATATATATATATATATATATAAACACTATATTTAAAAAAACACTGCCTTACTTTCTTCACCTCGGGAGGCTTTTTCAGTTCCTTCATGACAATTTGCTTTCGTATAATGTTATTATTATTAGCAGTATTATTTATTATATCCATATTTATATTTGTTTTATTAAAAACAAGCCTATATTTGCCCACCTGTCAGGTTTTAGACCATATGGGGCATGGCATGTGTATTTGGAAATAACTCAGTATTTTGACCACACTTCGTTATTATTGTTCATTTATTCGTTTGCTAGAAATTAGAACTGAATTTAGAAATAGTTTTGAAACAAATCTTTGCGCTTAACAAACGAAATTAATTATTTATAGGCTAATTGATGTCTGTGCGTAAAGGTTTCCCTATCCACGAGAGCAAAAGCGAAAGTCAACTTACTTTACGTCAAAATGCGCTTATGGCAGCTGGCTCTTAAAGGGAATGGGAGATGAGGCTCTAATTGGTTTATTCTCAAAACACACCTATAACTCATTAAGAAAATAAACTCAACCCTTTTAGACCATGCGCCACGACGCAAAGCAGATTTTCCCGTCCTTAAATTAGCAAAAACGCGTTCTGACACGCCCTGAAAGCATTTGCGCCCTGCGTTTTGCGCTCTGCGCATGGACCGTCAAAATAGAGCCCTAAGACTTACAAACATTACCTATGTTTTTAAAAAGCTGCTTTATCTCAAAGAGAAGCCTGTAATGCATACAGATACTCCATTATCGTAACCAGAGGAAAGATTCAAGATTACAGGAACAATTTCTGCAGGTTGTTTTCCTGATTTATATGATGCATGTTATTCCTTATTAATATTTAATAAACTGCGCTGATGAATGATGCATAATAAACAGGCGCACTTTAGAAGTGATGTTTTTCTAGGTTTTCATTGTAAGTAAAATGCATCTTCGTAGAATCTAGGACAGCGTCAAGCAGTTCATGTTTCTTCTTGGGTGTAAATAATGCTTGATCAGAAGGTGTTTCCTCTGCTTTTCAGTCATTCCAGTTGTTTTATTAGTTATAGTTCTCTTATATGTTTCCCACAGGATCTCATTGGCTCTCATTTAGTCATTTTCCACTGTCAGGGCGCTAATGCTGAAGTCAGATCACAATCAGACTCCATTCTGTGCATTGCTGGTGAAGGAAAGATCGTTGTACCAAGCAAGAAGCATTCAGTTTAACTTGGTCATTAGCAGTGATATATAATAGCAATATCTGTTATTCTGTCTTTTTTTTCAGAGCATGTTTCGTCTCCCTAGCCTATTGACCTTATTCTAAAATGCGGAAGTGCGCCTGTTTTCGCGATTGTCTTAGAACTTCCGATTCAGTCGCCTATGGGAGAAATAACTAGGAATAATAAACGGCAGAAAATGGCCAAACTACTTGCTCAACAAACAAATGGTTGCATGACTACACAGACCAAGTAGCATAATATAATATGAAAATATTAAATTGCAACATCAAGCAGCGTAACGAGCAGTTGTTAACGTCAAAAAATGAATGGAAGTGAATGTGACCGGAAGTTGCGAGACAAAATGATTCAAATGGCAGCGCCCACTCGACAGCTGAGAATAAGGTGAATTGTTCCACACAGTATTTCTGCTGTAACATGGGAGATCCGGTCAAAGGTTGGAAGCGGTAACACCCCCACCTGTATGCCCACCAAGTCACTTGTTTGTGCCAGAGGAGATTGGTCTAATGTCATTCGATGGGGACAGTCTTCCAAAGTAGCTTGTCATCCAACTTGAGTCGTACTTTATTTCTTGTTAAACAGCAATTCTGGTGGCCTATGTTTGGGATATAAGCAGGGTTTTACATTAACACCCGCCAACTCGCCAAATGCGGGTAGATTTCAGCTTTGGCGGGTAAGACAGCCGCTCCCACTAGCCACTTTGGCAAGTTGGAAATAATTTTTACATTGTAGTTTTCTTAAAGCAGGGTTCGACTCGACAAAAAGGATGGCCCAATATGCGTGCGAATGTGATCTTAGAATCGAGAAACAGCACGAATGAAAACAACTGTGTTCGCGCAAGACAAAGTAGGTGAATACCGTATGAGAGGATGATTACTCGCGCACAGGTGATGTGATGCGCACGACTATGAAGCGCGCGCTCCCATTTACTTGCGCTTTTTTCCGTTCGCTTGCGTTCGGTTCTTTATGAAAAAGACTAAACAAAAAAACGATGCTCGTGTACACACAGTCATGCTGCTTTTAAGAGCTCAAGATTAAAATATATATATATATATATATATATATATATATATATATATATATATATATATATATATATATATATATATATATATATATATATATATATATATATTCTATTGGTTAATCTGGTGGCGTCAGGCCTTTTAAAACGAACGGAAGCGGACTTCTACGGCCCCTCATTCCTCCACATCACCACAGTCTTTGACGGCTTTATTGTTGTGTTCTCCTTAATGCTTTCCTTTTGATATTTGTTTGGAGTGGGGTGCTCCAACCTGCTTTAGGTTTGTTTGGTTGTTCTTTATTATGTTGTTGGGCTCCCCATCTCTTGTCAATTTGGATTGTTTTGTTGGTTATGTTATATTAATAAATAATTTAGCTGGAGCACTTTGGCCGTTGTTTATTATGTTACGTTGTCTTTTGGTCACGAGTCTTATTTAAGTTAGGGACCGTAACAATATATTTGTAAGCAACAGCAGCAGTCACTGCTTTCGTTTTAATTATTCTCAGGCACGTGATCATCCTTTCACTATCACTCGTGGTATTTTACCTGCTTTCTTTTGCTTACAGTTATTTTTGTTAAAATAGTTAAATTATCATCCTTTACAATAACATTTCTTTAATATGAGATTAACCAACCATTTGTGTGTAGTAACTGCTGATGTGGGAAAACACAACATCTAAATCAAGTCATTTTAGCATATCAAAGTCACATTTATTTATATAAAATATATTTTCCAAACAACAAAAATGTGGCTAGTGAAAATGACTAGTGGCTAGTAATGTTGGAAATCTACTAGCCACAGTGGATGGTGATCAAAAAAGTTAATGCCCTGGGCCCAGTTTTTCAAAAGTGATCCACTAGGATTTTGGATAAGGGATTGGATTAAATCTTGAAAATGGGTTTTTCAAAAGAAAAAACGGATTACTTAATCGGATTAGATCACGTAATCTAATCTTGGTTTTGATCCAGATCAAACCTTTACTTTGGGTTTTTCAGACCTTTTTTGTAGGATCTGGATCACTTTGATCCAAAAAACCTGGATTAAACTGATCCCAGCAGAAGGGTGGATTTAGCGTGGATTTCATGCCCGAAATGTAATGAAAACTTAAAAAATGTATTAAATAATACTATTTTTGGATCATGCAGTATCTTAAGAGATATACTATTTATTCATAAGGTTTTAATTTTATTTGTTCATCTGTCAGGCTATAGTGAGTATAGGCTTTAATGTATTTAGCCTTTCAGTATAGGCCTACAGCAAAGTAGAAAAAGCTTGACCTCATAAAATAATCCCCCAAACAGTTGACAGTTGTCAAAATTGACCAAAAACAATTAATTTTATTCTGTCAATAATTTTTATATATATATATATATATATATATATATATATATATATATATATATATATATATATATATATATATATATATATATATATATATATATATTCATCACAATGGAAAATATTTTTGTTTTTAGAATATTTATTAGTGATGCATGCAATGATTACAGAATAGCCAAAAAGAAAATTGCAAAGAATGGCAATCGCTGATTTTTGATATCACTATCAACAATTGCAAAAAGAGACTGAAAGGGCAGAAGCACAGCTTCATCTGGCAGAGAAACAACTGACTCTGACCAAAATGCAGCAAACCAAGGCCAATGACTTGAGATTCGCCGCATAAAGGCTACGCTCAGACAAGCTGGTCTCTCCACATCAGATGAGGAAGTCTGAAAATATATTTTAGTCTGAGTTTTTGACATTAGGTCTTTTTTTTAATTTACATCTATATTTGAAACTTATTATAAATATCCTCAATGTACAGTGTTGTAGGTCTCAGATGAGCCGAATGCTGAAAGAGGATGGGGTGGGGTTTTTCTTGTTTTTATTATTTATTATTATTATTATTATTATTATTATTATTATTATTATTATTTTAATAATTATTAAATTTTCTTAGTTTTCATTTCAAATAAAAATAAAGTTATATTGGCCCCACGCTGGCTATTCTACTTGTCGCTCTTTACATATCTATAGTTCTACATTGTGATGTCCTGTGCTGTTTGAGCACTGGTTATCCAGATTTAGTGATCCTGAAAAGTTCCTATCCAGATCAGATTGATCCAATCCGATGTTGCTTTGAAAAACTGGCTCAAAAAGTAAGTTGGATTACGTGATCACGGATCGCAAAAACAGGATTACTAAATCTGGATCAATTTTATCCGGATTAAACCTTTTGAAAAACCGGGCCCAGGATATAAGCTATGGTCTGGGATATAAGTGAGTTTGTTTTGGCTTGATCTGTTTGTGCTGTTTCTAAGATTTCCTGTTGGGTTCTTCAGCCTCTGTCAGTGCCATTTTGTCACAGATATCTTTCCATCTTGTAGCAATACCACCGTTTTGACTGTGGTGGACTGGTTTTTGAAGGCTACTCATTTTATCTTTTTGGCCAAATTACCCTCAGCCAAAGACACCGGTTGCTGTCATGGACCATGTCTTTCATACTCATGGACTCCTGACAGGCGTGGTTTCTGACAGGGGGCCTCAGTTTCTGTCTTAATTTTGGAGAGAATTCTGTCAGTTATTGGGGGCCACAGTTTGTCTTTCTTCTGGTTTTCATCCTCAGAGTAATGGGCAAACAGAGAGAGCTACCCAAGATCTTGAACATATGTTATGATGTTTGGTTCCTAGAATTCCTCCTCCTGGAGCCAGCAGCTCTCATCGGTTAAGTATGCACATAACTCATTACCAATGTCAGCTGCTGGCCTATCTTCGTTTGAGTGACCATAGGTCAAGGTGGACACCCATGACATGTGGCGACCCACAAGGTTTAATGCTGGCACCTCTCCTGTTCAACCTTTACATGCTCCCTCTGAGCCGAATAACAAGAAAGAACCAAATCTCCTACTACAGCTATGCTGATGACACTCGGATCTACTTAGCCTTACTGCCTAAAGACTACAGCCCCATTGACACCGTCTTTGTTTAACTGAAGAAAGTTTTGGCTCACACAACTGTTAATTTCATCAATACCTAATGACTTCAGCCCCATTGACACCCTCTGCATTGATGAAATGAACAGTTGGATGTGCCAAAACTTTCTTCAGTAAAACAAAGAGAAAACAGTCGTTGTTCTTGTGACACTACAACAAGTCATTGTGTTTGGGAACAGAGATGAGGTTCTCAAGGTGAAAGCGTACCTTGGCTTTAAGGGACAAACAACAAAAATAAGGTCAAGGATCTTGGTGTGATTCTGGAGTCAGATCTGAGTTTCAGTAGTCATGTCAAAGCAGAAAGTAAATCAGCATACTATCATCTCAAAACCATTGCAAGAATCAGATGCCTTCTCAGTAAGGACTTAAAGAAACTTGTTCATGCTTTTATCAGCAGAAGGATGGATTACTGTAATGGACTCCTTGCGAGCCTTCCCAAAAAGACTGTTGCAGCTCATCCAGAACATCGCGGCCAGGATTCTGATCAGAATCAGAAAATTTGAGCACATCACACCTGTCCTCAGGTCTTTACAATGGCTCCCAGTTACATTCAGAATATATTTTAAAACCAGTTATAGTCCGCGGACACGGTACCGAGTCTGTGACGTCATCGACTTTCGCTTTAAGATTTAAAGGGCTAGCGTTGCACCAGACCCCCTTCAGTGGTTTCGTTTGAAAGTGTAGAATCTATATTTTGGGCACATATGCATCACTTTGGTTTTTATTCTACTGTACAAAAGATATTTACACTTAAATACACAGTTTTTTGGATACCCAAGCTGGGTATTTTCCATTGGTTCATTTTCATATTTTTTATATGACACATGTACAAGTTATAGCTCAAATGAAAGCGCTTGCCGCTGCTCATACAGTTCGAGCATTCTTTTTACTGAATTATATTCACATATCAAACAGTTGCCGAATGAATCGCGGTGTTTCCATGGCGCAGAAGTGAAAACAAAACATTTATGATCAATAAGCAGCCCCAGATAGCTCAGACAGCTGTCATCTTTTACCTTATGCTGTGCGCTTCAGGGCCATTTCTCCTCTGTTTTTGAGGTGATGTGC
This sequence comes from Danio rerio, assembly GCF_049306965.1. NCBI lineage: Eukaryota > Metazoa > Chordata > Actinopteri > Cypriniformes > Danionidae > Danio > Danio rerio. The sequence continues at coordinate 58,390,712 of NC_133177.1, forward strand.
ATAAGTAATCCTTTTATATGTCTGACGTGGTCCAATCACAGTGAATTATGTTTGATCAAACAAAAGAATAGTAAAAAATATGAAAACAATGTGGTTTGTATAGCACCTCTCATCAGTTGGAATACAATAACTTTTGCATAGATTATGGTGGAGACATTTTTCTGTTTTCCTATGATTGCAGACATGTGCAGCAATCACCGAAATTAATTACAGCATGCTAGACCACACCGAACCTAAAAGGTACACTTTCAAATTTGAGTTTATATATAAAAAAAAACACACAAAGCGCTTCTTTTTTTAGGTGTTTATTATAACACAGACAACCTATACAGTTATTTTAAACACTTTCAATAGTGTTTTATGCATGTGGATTTGGGAAGCTTTTAAATTTGGGTAGGCAAAATCCAGGCTGATATCCAGAAATAACAGCTGAGTTCAACTGCTGATTTTTACTTGTCTATAAATCACTAAATTGCCCAGGACATCAATACATTACAGACCTGCTGACTGAATACAAACCTAATAGATCACTCAGATCTTTAGGATTATACAGTATAAACTAGAAATTCCAAGAGTTCAGTCAAAGCAGGGTGAATTGGCCTTCAGCTACTAACAGCGCCCCCTGCTGCTGTAATCAGCTGTTTAGCTGTACCTTTACTGAATGAAATTTACTTATTATTTTATTCTTTGTTGTTTTTATTTTCTTGTTTCTTTTATTCTTGTTTATGTTAAGCAAGTTTATGTTAAGTTAAGTGTAGCTTAGGGTACCAGCCACCTGTTTTTCCCAGTCTGGAATCGAAAGTCGTAGTTCCCTCCGCCCACACCTTTGTCCAGAGGTGTCGACGCACTTGGAGCAGGGCCAGACAGATCCTTCCCCAAGTAGGTGCACGCATCAAGACTAAAGTCGACCGGCTTCAGTCTAAGCCTTCCGTTTACGTCGTTGGTCAAAAAGTGTGGCTAAGGATATTCCTCTGTGGACTGTTTGTAATTAATTGGCCCATTTACTGTCACTAAAATCATTAGTCCAGTTGCAGTCCACCTTAAATTTCCTCCTGCGTACAGGAGAACCCATCGCATGTCTCTCAGAGGATGGAAAGCAGACAAAACATTGATGTCACTCTGATACAAGTTTTATCTATGGAGAAAAGCACTACAGTGTTTGGGTGTTTGTCTGAGATGTTTGTACGGTCCTCAAATGGTTTAGATCTTACTTTGAAGGGAGAGGTTACCATGTCAGTATAGGTGACCATAGGTCGAGGTGGACACCCATGACGTGTGGAGTCCCACAAGGCTCGATTCTGGCACCTCTCCTGTTCAACCTTTACATGCTCCCTCTGAGCCAAATAATGAGAAAGAACCAAATCTCCTACCACAGCTATGCTGATGACACTCAGATCTACCTAGCCTTACTGCCTAATGACTACAGCCCCATTGATACCCTCTGCCAATGCATTGATGAAATGAGCAATTGGATGTGCCAAAACTTTCTTCAGTTAAACAAAGAGAAAACTGAAATGATTGTGTTTGGAAACAAAGATGAGGTTCTCAAGGTAAATGCGTACCTTGGCACTAAAGGTCAAACGACAAAAAATAAGGTCAAGAATCTTGGTGTGACTCTGGAGTCAGATCTGAGTTTCAACAGTCATGTCAAAGCAGTCAGTAAATCAGCATACTATCATCTCAAAAACATAGCAAGAATCAGATGCTTTGTTTCTAGTGAAGACTTGAAGAAACTTGTTCATGCTTTTATCAGCAGCAGGGTGGATTACTGTAATGGACTCCTCACTGGTCTTCCTAAAAAGACAGTCAGACAGTTGCAGCTCATCCAGAACGCTGCGGCCAGGATTCTGACCAGAACCAGAAAATCAGAGCACATCACACCTGTCCTCAGGTCTTTACACTGGCTGCCAGTTACATTCAGAATAGATTTTAAAGTATTATTACTGGTCTATAAATCACTAAATGGCCTAGGACCTAAATACATCACAGATATGCTCACTGAATACAAACCTAACAGATCACTCAGATCTTTAGCATCATATAAACTAGAAGTTCCAAGAGTTCAGTCAAAGCAGGGTGAATCGGCTTTTAGCCACTATGCCCCTCGCTGCTGGAATCAGCTTCCAGAAATGATCAGATGTGCTCCAACATTAGGCACATTCAAATCAAGACTGAAAACACATCTGTTTAGCTGTGCCTTTATTGAATGAGCACTGTGCTGCGTCCGATAGATTGCACTATCATGTTTTTCTCTTCTTCTTCATTCTTTCATATCACATTTTACCTGTTTTTATGTTATGTTTTGTTTTTACGCATTTTTATTATTTGTTTTTATTTTTATTTTACTTGTTTCTTTTATTCTTGTTTATGTAAAGCACTTTGAATTGCCATTGTGTATGAAATGTGCTATATAAATAAACTTGCCTTGCCTTGCCTTGCCTTGAGATAATTAGTCTACTGAGATGTTTCTATTCCATACAAGCTAAGGGTGTCACGATAAGGACACAGATCACTGCCTATTCACGAGTCCCGTGGAAAAAGTGATTGACAGGTGGTAATTATGTGTGTAACTTATTATTCATTTACTGTATGATTTGTGTATGATTTTGTTTAATTTTTCTTTTTTAAATCGAAAATCGAATCGAACCGTGACTTTAGAATGGAAAATGTAATCGAATCGAGGATTTGGAAGATCGTGACACCCTTAAGCTGAAGCTGATTGGTCAGTGCTTGTCACAGCATTCATTCAACTGGGTGTGTCTGGAAGGCGCAAGCATGTCACGCCGCTTGCACACCATTATTGGAAATAACGAACTTGCGCAAACTCTGGAAAGGATACGATATGTAAACGGTTCCTAAAACGTCGATGTCATTTGCTATCTCCTGCAGTTGTTTTTTTTTTTTTTTTGCACAGACATGCTGGATTAGACTGATTTGTTGACAAATGGGTTGTGGATCCATTCCTTTGCAGTTTGCTGGAAAACATCTGTTTCTTACATCCTTGTGGGTTAAATTTGACTACTCAAGTGACCGAAATGTAAGCGAGAGAATATGGTCGTTTTTCAAAATAAAAGACTTTTAAAAAAAAACACTCAGATAATAGATAAAACAAAAATAATTAAACCTTTCTTTGATTTTCTTGGCCTGGTACCAATTGATTGCAGTACCGATCTTTGGCCCAGTGGTTGAGGACCACCGGCCTACTCCATTTTTGAATCCATTCAGCTGATTTCTTGTTCTGGCGTTGTCACTTTTAGCTTAGCTTAGCATAATTCATAGATTTGGATTAGATCATTAGCATTTTGTCATTGCATAATACATAATGATCATTGCATAATGATTTGAAAAATGAGCCTTTAAGATAATCTTTAAAAAAGCAACAACAACAAAACGCATCAGAGCAGTTGCATATTTATATAATCAAAACCTTGCAAATCCTGTTCTGTGTGCTGTTTTGGTGGAGAATGCAAGTGCTGGAACAGTGTGTGAAGGGCCTGTAAATGCTGTAAACGTCTCTGTGTGACCTAGAGAACTGTAGCATATAGTGTCAGTCTAATTTCCCACTGCAGTTCTGCAAGAGACACACTTAATATGGACGGATGGATAGAAAGAGAGGAGAGAGAGAGGATAAAAGTGCTGGTGTTCTCCCTAGGGTCTCTCTTTAAAGGCTCGGCCTCGCACAATCCACCAACAATACACCCAGTGCCTGAATAAATCATGTTTCCTTCAGCAGTCTGACCCCTTTTCTGTTGGAGAGAGAGCGAAGCGTCACCCCGTCTGTTTAAAGATCTGAGTGACGCTTTTTGAGGGCTAATTACTGCATGACAAAACACAGCTTTGAACTGTAGGTGCGAACACTGAATGAATAGATGTGGTTGAGCGTGTGCGCATGATTGCTTTTGTAAAATCTATCATTCATTCATTTTTCTACGGCTTAGTCTCATTTAATAGAGGTCGCAACAACGGGATGAACCACCAACTATTCCAGCATATGTTTTACACAACGGATATATATATATATATATATATTAGGGATGCCATGGTTCTTAATATAATATTGAACCGTACGGTACGAGCCCCACGGTTCAATACTAGGGATGCAACAATACAGTTAGCTCACGGTTCAATACATACCTCAGTTTTTTATCACGGTTTTCGGTTCGGTACAGATCTTATGGCTTGACACGTGTTTTTTTTTTTCCTACTGTGAACATAAAATAACTGTGTTCAAGCATTGTTTTGCACTGCTACTCGTGTGATATTGCTCATATTATATATATATATATATA
>NC_133177.1:58400000-58440000 GCF_049306965.1 Danio rerio
AAATGCAATATATATATATATATATATATATATATATATATATATATATATATATATATATATATATATATATATATATATATACTGGTGCTCTAGGCGTACGGCGATCACACTGCCCTCAACCCGAAAGTGCATTCTCTGTTGTACTCTCAGTAGTGATTATTAAACCCCACTGAACTGAACTAACCTGAACTTAAACTCTGAAAACTGAACTACACTGTTTCAATTTACTATAATCTTCTATGTGAAGCTGCTTTGAAACAATTTACATTGTAAAAGCGCTATACAAATAAAGGTGAATTGAATCTTTCAAGTCCTCTATCTCTATTGAGTTGTTGATCACAAGAAAGACAGAAGCCAATCATATGCATTTAGAGCCGGAAAAAGATTTGATCTGTTCATTTCTCAAATTTGGGTTTGAGTTATCTTTCTTCTCTTCATGTTGTCACGTGATGAACGTACGGTGGCCGGGAGCTTAACGCACTGCAATTTAATAAAGCACTACAATTACAAAAAACACCAGCAAAGAAAGAAACGATCTTCATCAATTTGACAGCACACGTTTAGCAAGTTCTCACAACACAAACAACTGAAGGAAGGCGTAGCAGTTAGTCACGACACTTACAAATATCCACATAACACAACGGAAATGTTTCAATGGGACCCAAAACCATGACAGACCCTGCTGAGATATGGACGTGTTATTATGTTGTGTTATCAGGATAATGTTCATTCATTCATTTTCTTGTCGGCTTAGTCCCTTTATTAATCTGGGGTCGCCACAGTGGAATGAACCGCCAACTTATCCAGCACGTTTTTACGCAGCGGATGCCCTTCCAGCCACAACTCATATCTGGGAAACATCCACACACGTACTCATACACTACGGACAATTTAGCCTACCCAGTTCACCTGTACCGCATGTCTTTGGACTGTGGGGGAAACCGGAGCACCCGGAGGAAACCCACGCGAAGGCAGGGAGAACGTGCAAACTCCACACAGAAACGCCAACTGAGCCGAGGTTTGAACCAGCGACCTTCTTGCTGTGAGGCGACAGCTTAAAGACCACCAATCACTTCACTGAGAAACAGTCATGGCATAATAACTCGAATGGTGAACTAATCATGGCTCCTTTTTACAATCTTCGAAAAGCCTATAGGAAAATCCTATAGGGATTTCATCAAGGGAACCAGTTTTATGCAAGCAACCGATTAGCCTACAAGGTGACATTATAGTTCCTTCACTCTCTTATCACTGGAAAAGCTGTGATAAATCAAAAAGCTATAGGGTACATGCCAAAGCATGCTAATAGGACTTTTAATTTGTCAGTAACCTGGGTTAATCATTTCCGGCGAACTGTATGCCATTGCAAAATCGGCGCGTTTAAGGTCTGATTTCTTTAAAAATCAGCGATCTCCACTAGCTGAGTGATAATAGATATAAAGAGGGTCTCAGATTGTACAAGAAGCACTGCATTAAATTACATTTCCCCCGCCATGTCTTTATAATATGAGCATTAATTTTACCTCAGTATATTCAATGGAGCTTTTGCGCTAACCTACCGATTCTGATGGGCGCATGCGAGTAAACGGCTTTTTGTCTCGTTTTACGCTTGAGCAACTAAATGGATGTCAAAGTCTGTTTAACTGATTGTATTTGAATTACATTACAACATCCATGCTATAAAAGGAACCATGTAAAATGGAAAGAAATCACGATAACAGGTCACCGGAAGCGTATCAGCATGGGAAACACATTAGCTCGGCATATACCCCATTGGCTGCTTTTTAAAAAGGGGAGGGGCTAGTCTATGTCCCAGCCTTTCTTAATTTTTTGAGATTACGTCATTGAATAAAAATGCACATTTCAAAGCACTTTATGGGACCTTTAAAAAGCTACAGTATATCCAGTTGAGCAGCAGGTATCTAATGAGCAGCTAATGCTAATAAGCTTCAGCCAGGTTTCTGTATTCTCTAACTACCTCAGCATGACATCTTTTCCATGCTAATTATTCCTTCTCGCATACCATTTGCATAAATGGTTCTTAATATTCGTCACCTCAATAACTTATAAATTCTAATCACATTGGGAGATAGCCCTGCTGAAAAATCCAGCTTAAACCAGCCTAGGCTGGTTGGCTGGTTTTAGCTGGTCGACCAGGCTGGTTTTAGAGGGGTTTTGGCCACTTCCAGGCTGGTTTCCAGCCATTTCCAGCCTGGTCTTAGCTGGTTAGGCTGGAAAATGACCAGCCAAATCCAGCTAAAACCAGCTTGACCAGCCTGGTTTAAGCTGGATATAGCTGGTTTTGGCTGGACTTCCAGCTTGGCTAGGCTGGTCAAGCTGGTTTTAACTGGATTTGGCTGGTCATTTTCCAGCCTGACCAGCTAAGACCAGGCTGCAAATGGCTGGAAACCAACCTGGAAGTGGCCAAAACCCCTCTAAAACCAGCCTGGTCGACCAGCTAAAACCAGCCAACCAGCTTAGGCTGGTTTAAGCTGGATTTTTCAGCAGGGAGATGCAGTGTAAAGCCTGACAGTTCAACATCAGCAAACTTCCAAAGGGCACAACAACTTCAATATTGCCACAATTTATTTAATTTTAATGACATTTGAATTAACATGCAAAGACAACCCTGGGAAAGATTGTTTTGTTCGTTTAAAAATGTCTTGCAAGGCATGCAACGAAACTGAAATGCTTGTAAATTAAACAGAGTCGCAACACAATCCACCATTTAGGCCCTAAATATTGTGGGATAGTGTGCACTAACTGATAATATACTGAAAAGACAGTGAATTTATTTTACCTATAGGTCTATAGGTATTCTGTCTGGCTCTTGAATCTTGAAGCCGTGCAATATTCTGCCAGTGACAGAACTCGACCAGCCTCTTCACCATTTTGTATCATAGATATATACACTAGATATCGCATAGGGACCCTGAGCATGCGTCAATAGCGCCGCCACATTGCTACAGTGCTCCCAGGACAAATGTCATTCAGGATTTTAGCGCTGTCTACGGGTGTAGAAACGAGCAAACAAAGAAATCAAAGCACAGAGGCAGAACATTTCATAGGTAATATTAGGTTTTTTTCTGTTTTTGTATGTTCTGAACTTTTGTGCAAATCAGGTAACGTTATTGATGATAACAGTCACTTACTGCATTCACCATAAGGCAAAGCAGCTCCAACTCGCACTAAACACTCGGCTTATGCTAGTTTTGTTGAATAAAATCAGCAAACAATGCCAAAGAAATATGACAACGAGATGCTGCGCTGCCAGAAACTTGTATTATTGTCGGCTAACGTTAGTGAAAGAGTCGTTCGGGGGATTCATTCACAAACAAATCGCTCCCTCCGTCAGTATGAGAAGTGAAAGCAGGAGAGGAGGTGTGTTTCAGGACACGGATTAGATTAAATTTAACAGGGAGGGGGAATAGTACATTTCTGTACACACAAACACAAGCTTTTTGTCAGGAATGCCTGTGCAGTCACTGATCCATCAATGATGAAAAGTGATGTAAAATTATAATTTTCGTAATTAGAAAAAAAAAATTACATACTAACATCCAGGAAAACTCCCGATCATAGATATATGTGTATATGTGTATATCTCTAGCTTTGGATGGCCACAGTCCTCCACTGTACATTGGTCCCGCATTCATTTTAAAGGAGCGCTACCCTGTAGCAAGATGGCGGCGATATCGACGCATTCCGTCCAATAGACAACAATAGGCCAGGCGACATCTAGTGTATATATCTATGATTTTGTATTACTCTGCCCACATACAGCAACAAGCTGAGGACACTCTTCAGTTTGACAAATATTGCAACTGTTGGACAACATAATGTACTTTTGAGGCTTTTTAGTTGAGAATGTAGTTGTTAAGATTGCAACTGTGCAGTTAATTTATAAAAATAGTGCCTATTTTAAAATATTTATAATTTCTGAGAGGCTATTAGTAGTGATGTGACGTGCGCCGAGGCTTCGAAGCATGTATCAAAAAACGATACATCTCGCAGTGAAGCAGAGTACCGGAGCTTGAATCGTTTTGCCATCATCACGTGATCAGTGATGTCCGAAGCTTCATTTTCGCCTATACCACCGTGACTGCTACGAATTTTGATTCAAAGGTTTAAACACCCTCATAGTAAAGTCTTTAGCGAGAGATTAGACGTCGATTACATACATTTCTACTGTTTCAAGGCACTGCACCAGTCCCACACACCAGTAATTAAACTAAAATACAATAGTAATTTTTAGTAAAAAGGTTTTGAACCATACTAAAGTGTATTAGCATATTTTTTTACAACTATCTTTAAAGAAAACCACCGCATATCGTAGTATTGTGTTTAACAGAGACTATCTGGCGAGTGCCACTCTAAAGCACCATTCGCATAGCCTCCTTCTAGAGCACTCGCCTCCCATGCAGGAATCGCTGGTTTGATCCCTGCTTGGAGCGGGACTAATTGTATTATGAAAAACTTTTGAATACCTTGGATTTTACTACAGTCATCAGTTGTGTAATGTAATATATCTTGTGTAAAAACGACAGTAATTGAGTAATTTGTTTCTATTGCTGTTGTTGTATTACTACATGAATGAGTTGGTCAGTTGTGAACATTTGACATTATGGCAATACAGTGCTTTCCCACACTTTAACCAGAAGAGGTCCTCATCCAGCTCTGATTTAGAAAGCTTCGAGTAACAAACCTTTTTCCGATACAATTGAGTCGAGTGCTTCATGTCGTAAATTTTGACGTCTCATCAATTACAAATTATCAGACCGGAGGTTTTGAATATCAGAAAATAGACTTTATTCTCCATAATAAAGCCGAGAAAGAGCAGAGCAGACCCCAGAGCATTTTGAAGTCTCTCCTGGACACTTTCTCAAGTCTCTCCTGCACCTTCTCCTTTATTTATGTTTTGACACACCCCTATGTGTCTCTTTTTAACTTTTGACCATTTTTGAATAGGTTTCTAGTCTAAGGGGTCCTGCTATTCTTGGCTCTCAGCCCACTAGCTCATGTCAACAGAGATGTTACAGGTGTATGTCAGCAAAATATAGATGCAACTAATGCAAAGGAACTAAGTGTTTACATACATTGTTATGATAGGATAATAACTTGATAATATGTTACTCATTCTAACTTCTGACACATATAGCTTCATAGAAGTATTTAACATATATGATCAGTGCTTTACATATTCAGTTATTCTACACAATCAGTCACTCAGCCTTCTCCTAGTGTTGCTCCTGTGCAGGCATACTCATCTTACACAGACATATCACTGTATTTTTAACACAGGCTGGCATGTTTGCTGCAAACACTACATACATTTTGTGAAGAGAATATTAACTGCTTTACACTTAGAAAATACTTCATACAGAGAATAAAATCTTCATTCACTGGTTCAGAAAGCTTCATTTCACCATCACTAGCTATTAGCCTGTCTTTGAGCAAAGATGGTTGATGATGTTAATCCACAAGATGGCAACAGAGACCGCATAATAATCCCTCAGAGAAAAACTGCAATTTCAAACTACAGCTGATTAAATCATTATTAAACAAGTAAATAATATTCTAAGTTGATCTTTCTCTCTTTTGTATGTTGTAGTGTTGTATTTATACCATAGTAATATTGTGATGTCCCGGTTGCAACAGAGAAATACTGGGAAATGTCTGTAGACTGATGGAATTTCATGCTATTCAGCCAAATTCACCTGTTTTGTTATCACTTTAGACTAGAAAATTGCACAAGAGAATCATTCAAACACCAGCTCTAAGATGACGTTGGTAAATGAGCAACAGTTTCTGCTGACGTCAGTTGCAGATGTGAATGAATGGCGGAAGAAAGTAGTTCCTCATACAAAAGGCTTTTGACACTGTTGAATAAACACAATATCACATGAGTAGCAGTGCAATTATGGCTGTATATCATCACTGGTGGAATGCTAAGGCACTCGGCTTGCGACTTCTTGCCAATGCACGCCTCCCACCAGTGCGAAAAAATACAGCCACATTGCACTGCTACTTGTGTGATATTGTTCATATATAAATATATATTTCATCATCATCATTTTTATCCGCTTATTTGGGGCCGGGGCGCGGGGGCAGCAGTCTTAGGAAAGAACCCCAGACTTCCTTCTTCTCTGACACTTCTTCCAGCTCCTCCGGAGGGATCCCAAGGTGTTCCCAGGCCAGCTGAGAGACATAGTCCCTCCAGCGTGTCCTGGATCTTCCCCGAGGCCTCCTGACGGTGGGACATGCCTGGAACACCTCTCTAGGTAGGCGTCCTGGAGGCATCCAAAACAGATGCCCGAGCCACCTCAGCAGACTTCTCTCGACGTGGAAGAGCAACGGCTTTATTCTGAGCTCCTCCCGGGTGACAGAGCTCCTCACACTGTCTATAAGGGCGCGCCCTGCGCACTTAAATGAATGAAACTCATTTTAGCCGCTTGTATCCAAGATCTTGTCTGTTTGGTCATGAGACAAAGCCCATGACAATAGGTGAGAGTAGGAACGTAGATTGATCGGTAAATCACAAGATATGCCTTTCTCCTCAGCTCCTTCTCACCACAACGGACCGGTACATTGACCACATTACTGCTGCCACTGAAATGATCCACCTGTCAATCTCACGATCCATCCTCACTCGTGAACAAAACCCCAAGATAACGGGGCGACATCATATATATATATATATATAATTGTATACACACACACACACACACACACACACACGCACACACACACACACACATGTATACACACACACAGACACACACACACACACACACACACACACATATATACACACACACACACACATATACATATATATATATATATATATATATATATATATATATATATATATATATATATATATATATATATATATATATATACACATATATATAAACCATGCAACTTCTGAAAGAAAATATAAAATATAAGAAAATAAAATAAAATGTAAAAAAAAAACGTTAAAAGTGTATGAACAATGGCATTGCGAATTTTGAACTTGTAAATTTTTGTTAATAGTTATGTTAATAACATTCATAGAATGAATCATACGAACAATGCTATTGAAATGTCTGACCTCGTAAAGTAAGAAAATAACTTAAAGTGTAAATAAAAAAAAAAAACATTAAAAGCAATTTCTGGCCAAATGAATAGATTAAAATTTATGTTAATAGCATTCATAAACACATTATAGGAACAATGGTAAAGTCTGGCCTTAAAAAAGTAATAAAATAAATGCAAGACAATATATATATAATATATAATATATATATATATATATATATATATATATATATATATATATATATATATATATATATATATATATATGCAACTTCTGACATTGTAAAATAATATAATAAAAATACTGTCAATTAAAATATACACAATAACGTTAATGAATAAACTTAATATGTTTGCACACTTAATCCCATTTAAAAATGATAATAATTTGACAGAGGAACCAAATATAATTAAGGGAACACTAAATATTATTTATTCATTCATTTTGCTTTGGCTTAGTCCCTTTATTCATCAGGGGTCGCCACAGCGGAATGAACCGTCAGCTTATCCAGCATATATTTTAACACCCATACACTCTTGCTTTCACACACTCACCCATACACTACGACCAATTTAGTTCATCCGCTTCACCTACAGCGCATGCGTTTGAACTGTGGGGGAAAACGAAGCACCCAGAGAAAAACCAAGCCAACATTTGGAGAACATGCAAACTCCACACAGAAATGCCAACTGACCCAGCCGGGACTCAAACCAGCGACCTTCTTGCTGTAAGATGACAGTGCTAACCGCTAAGGCACTGTGATGCCCCACTAAATATTATTTTACAGTCAATTTAGGATGCATCCTTTAATTATATTTCACATTTCTACATCCCCTCTATGTTCTGCGGCTTCACACGGGAGCTTAAAATGCTGATTTTGTCCCTGTAAGCCTCCATGTCATCTGCCGGCTTCAGCGCAAACAAACATCAGTAACACCCTTTGCAAATGTGGTGACTATGTGTCGACAAGACATTGCGCTCTGCATTCAGTGTGTTTTTTCAGAGAGTCGAGCAGACGTGATATTGCATTTCGCATTCACAGCTGAGCTCCTCTCCCTTTCGGAGGCTAATGAGTTTTGGGACAGGCATTTTTGGCCCCGGATTGGTCTCATTTATTGTGCTGAATCAAGCTTTGCGTGTTTACCCGAGACGGAGCTCCAGATCCAGACGGCTGCTCGCAGACCGCTTTATGCATATTGAATGGAGACATGGCAGGAGAAGATCAGAAACCACCAGCTCCCGTCTGATTAAAAATAAATAAATCACGCCACACAGAAATTTCGTGAAACGGCTCCCCAAATAAGATCTTTAAACAAACTCTGGAGTGTGCTCCACACAGGTGAGTGGACATGACAAACCACCTAGGACACAAGCTCTCTCCTCTCCATATGCACCAGACACTTTCTTATCAACACATATTTCAGAAAAACAACGTGCCATTCTTATGGCAGGATCACACCAAACTCGAATAGAACATTCGCATTGCTTCATTCGCTCTAAATTACTCAACCCAGGTTTATTCTGAAAACGTACCCCTAAATACATTTCTGAAGAGCACCAAATTTGTCCCAGGAGCTACATTTTTTTTTTTAAACGGCAACCTCTTGCTCTCCCTCATGAAGCTGATACGGAAGTATCTGAAACTGCAATTCATCGAAACTCCGCTAGTCCTGGCTCCATAATAGTTCATATTTCTATTGAGCCCAATGTTAAAATGACCAACTTTACAGCAGAAAAAATAAGGTGTTTACAGCCTGGAACAAATAGCAATTTTGGTTCATATCTCTAACATTACCCTTCATGACGACTGTGAGGGGGTGGGCCACTTGAGGGACAGCTAGATCTTGCTGGTCGCAGTCACTTCACCTCAGCTGATTCCGGCTGATTAGCTGCTGAACTCAACATATTCATCGTATTGTTGTGTTGTTATATGTGGCTTTACACAGTCAGTTGCTTTTTGGAATTATTTCTTACAATTATCAGATGATATGACATGCTGTGTGCACTTAATTGTGCTCACAAACCATTCACGTGGCCTCCATTTTCCAGGTAAGTGAAATTCTTATATACAGGATATTTAACTTGATATAATTTTTTTTTAACACCTGCCAGTGTGGCTTGTAGATTTCCAACGTTACTAGCCACTCACCATTTTCACTAGCTACAATTTTGTTGTTGGGAAACTATATTTTATATGCCTAAATTTGACTTTGGCTTGCTAAAATTATTGTCTTATGTCTATATGCCTCCTTAACTTTTTTTATTTTATTGTTTTTTATTTCACATAACTTTTTAGGGCTTAACACTTTAAGGATTTACCTTTTTTTTCCTCTGGCAACACCAAACTAATTTTTTTATTGCCACCAATTTTTAAATTTGTGTCAAAACAGGCTAAAAATAGCTGTATCCGTACACTTTTTATACAACAAAAATAGTCATAAAAATACAATTGACATTTAAAAAAATATTCTCATTAATCTTAAAAAAGTAGTGTATGTTTATGCATATGACTACGTTCATTGTTTTGTACCTGATGTTAAAGTAAAAGAAAAAGCTGGAAAGCCAAACTCTGTTGTGTTTAGGTATACGGCACCATCCAGAGGCACACATAACTCATTTGACCGTCTCCTTCAGTCACTGCATCTTGATTTCTGCTGCTTCCAGCACTACTTTAGGGTGTCGTGCCCAGTTTGATGACCTGCTATTACAGCCCTCTGCTGGGGACTCATTTCCCTTTTCCATAAACTAGCTTCTTATCTCCAGCATCATTAATTAATTTTCCTCAGCTCCTTATTTATCAGGGGTCACCAAAGCGGAATGAACCATTACCTATTCTAGCATATGTTTTACGAAGCGGATGCCCTTCCAACTGCAACCCTGTAATGGGAAACATTTATACACTCTCACATTCACACACACTCATACACTCATACACTACGGTCGTTTCAGTTTATTTAACTTTCCTATAGCACATGTGTTTGGACTGTGGGGGAAACCGAAGCACCCGAAGGAAACCCACACCAACACGGGGAGAACATGCAAACTCCACACAGAAATGCTAACTGGCCCAGCCGGGACTCGAACTAGAAACATTCTTGCTGTGAGGCAACACTGCTAACCACTGAGCCACCGTGCCACCTCCAGCATAACGGACAGGCAAATTTTAATTGTTTGTGTCAAACGCATCGACTCCTAATAATTAAGGGACAAAGTTGAAGGAAAATGAATGAATGAACTGTAGTAAACATGGTTAAAATGCATTGCTTAAGTTGTTTAACAACCCAATTTAACTAATGAAAAAGTCTTGCATTGCTTTATTTGATAAAAATCCCATCGGTGTGGTTTTTACTTTCTGCCAACGAAAGCATCTGACCAGAATAACTTGTAAGAACTGAGCTTATTATTCTCTTGAGGACAACCAAACCTAAAAAGCTAAACTCTGCAAAAGCAAAAGAGCTTAAGAATATAGCAGCACAGGAGAGACTCTGGTGCACCATTAAAGTCTCTGTTGTTGTGGTGTTGTGGGAGCGCAGGCTGTTTCTTATGAACGTCTGACAGCTGCTTCATTCACCAGTGCCGAGTTTCAGTTCATTGAGGAAAAATCTGGAAGCAAAACCTGCTAATGTCTCACTTCCAGAGTCCCACACTGAGCACACAGACGCTCCAGGAATGCTAAGCCAAATTCAACTATGCACAAACACAATGGTCATTTCCAAAAATGTGCTTGCTAAATTTCGGGAGAGCTTTACTTTACTTTTATTTTACTTTATTTATTTGCTCAAGAATAATAAAAAAATAGAATAAAACTGAAAAAATAAGCCATAATATACAGGAAGAGGCTAAATGTTTATTAATAGCCTCAACCTAAATAATTCATTCATTCATTCATTTTTTTTCAGCTTAGTCCCTTAATTAATCAGGGGATGCCACAGCAGAATGAACCGCCAACTTATCCAGCATATGTTTAACACAGAGGATGCCCTTCCTGCCGCAACCCAACACTGGGAAACCGCCATAAACTCTTGCATTCACACACAAACACTATGGCCATTTTCGCTTATTCAGTTCGGGGAGATCATGCAAACTCCACACAGAAATGCCAACTGACCCAGCTGGGGCTCGAACCAGCAATCTTCTTGCTGTGCTACCCACTGTGCCACCTTGAGACCCCTAAATAATAATAATAGTAAAAACAATGACAAAATTTAATTACAACAAATGCTCCATTACAAAATCCCAAACACACACAACCATAAAATAAAACAACATGGACTCATTCTGAAAACGTACCCCTATATGCATTTCTGGACATCGCAAATTATGTAGCCAGAAGTTCATATGGCAGCATTTCATCTTTAAAACAAACACTATCTGATGGTAAGACGTCGTTCCTTTTCGTGCTACCAGCTGACCGCTTACCTCCGTATGGACGGTTTTCACACTGTTACCAGTTTTCTCAGTAGCTCGCCATGTACATCGGTGGACTTAAGACGTAGAGTGGAGTTGACCATGATGACAGGGTTTGAGTCTGGTGAAGAACATTTCCAGAAACAAGGTAAGACAAAAACAGATGCCAAAAAAATAAAGTAAACAAGTAAATAGGGTGAGAATGTGGTAAAATCAAAAAATGTGGTAAAAATTCAGGTGAGGAATATTCTTTTCCTGCATTACTTTTGAAAAAACTGTTGGTTGGGTTTAGGGAAGGGGGTGGGCTGGTCAATCGGTGCTTTTGAAAACACTGTGGGTTGGGTTTAGGAAAGATGGTGGGCAGGTCAATTGGTGCTTTTTAAAACACTGTCGGTTGGGTTTAGAGAAAATAGTGGGCGGGTCAATCGGTGCTTTTGAAAACACTGTCAGTTGGGTTTAGGGAAAATGGTGGGCGGGTCAATCTCTGCCTTTGAAAACACTGTGGGTTGGGTTTGGGGAACGTGGTGGGCGGGTCAATCTGTGCTTTTGAAAACACTGTCAGTTGGGTTTTGGGAAGGCGGTGGACGGGTCAATCGGTAATTTTGAAAACATTGTCAGTTGGGTTTAGGGAAGGCGGTGGGCGGGTCAATCGTTGCTTTTGAAAACACTGTCGGTTGGGTTTAGGGAAGGCGGTGGGCGGGTCAAAACGGGGTCAAAATCAGACGAGAGATTTTTTCTTTTTCTGCATGGCTTTTGTAAATTGTTGCTTGGGTTTAGGGAAAAAGGAGGAGGAGGGTGGCCAGTCAATCGTTCAGTCATTCAGCCAGTTGGTCAGTCGGACAGACGGTCGCTCGACAGCGGCCTCTGGTGGTTTTTTACGCGAGAACAGCACGGGCACGAATGGCTATCGCAAGAGGCGTTTGAGACGCAAAAAAGCGCGCACAACGGCCTCTCGCAGATTCGCGAAAACAAAAACTGCCTAGATACGTACCTCCCGAGACGTAATTTGCGGCCTCCAGAAACCTCCGCGGGGCTACGTTTCCAGAATGAGCCTGGGTTGAATATTTTATATGCAAGTCAAATTTATCCTTGTTTTATTTGCAACTGTTTTCTCCCTTTTTTGTTTAAAGCATGTGTTCTCTATCATAGCTGTTCCTCAATCCCATATTTATTAGCACGGATGTTTGCGCTTTTATTGCCTGCTTCTGTTTGACCATCACCTATCCTGCATTTATTTAACCACCGTTGCCATGGCAACAGCAAATGGCCTGTGATGCTGCCTTTCATTTACACTGAACCAGAGAATTAACCCAAACCTGAACTTCAGTACGCAAATAACACTATTTACTAGTGCTATTAATAAACACAACTATTTATAGAGTTGAATAGGATACTATTTGCATGCACTTCAGACTCAAGTATGTTAGATCTGCAGGGCTCTTTGCAGTACTGGATAATCTGCAGGTGTGTGTTCTGGTTGTTCAAACAGCCCTCGGCCCTAATTACACACCTGTCCTCTCTGTTAATGTGTCCGTTTTAATTAGGAGACTCTGGTTCTTTATAATGCGACTTGAAGAGCGTTCAATCAGCCTCCATCACTCCACACTCTGGAGGAGTGCGGCGCGTGCACAGATGTCCACATCTAAACAAGGTCAGATGAGGTAAAGTGTTTATTTATGCTTTACGTCACGCTGTGCATTATGCATGAATATCATTACACAGAATGCCATTCGCATGCAAAACACACCGCCATGTTTCTGTTCTGAGGGATTATTAATCAATAGGAGTATAATAACACACATAGTGTGATGATTTTTGGCAGCACGGAGGCTCAGTGGTTAGCACTCTCACCTCACCTGTCAGAAGATCGCTGGTTCGAGTCCCGGCTGGGTCAGTTGTCATTTCTGTGTGGAGTTTGCATGTTCTCCCTATATTGGTGTGGGTTTTCTCCAGGTGCTCCGGTTTCCCCCACAGTCCAAACACATGCGCTATAGGTGAATTGGGTGAACTGACTTGGCCATAGTGTATGAGTGTGTATGGGTGTTTCCCAGTACTGGTTTGCAGCTGGAAAGGCATCCACTGCTTAAAACATGCTGGATAAGTTGGTGGTTCATTCCGTTGTGGCGACCCCTAATAAAACGAAGGAAAATAAACGAATGACGAATGACTTTTGGGGCGAGGCAGTGGCGCAGTAGGTCGTGCTGTCACCTCACAGCAAGAAGGTCGCTGGTTCGAACCTCGGCTCAATTGGTGTTTCTGTGTGTGTTCTCCCTGCCTGCGCGTGGGTTTCCTCCAGGTGCTCCAGTTTCCCCCACAATCCAAAGACATGCGGTACAGGTGAATTGGGTAGACTAAATTGTCTGTAGTGTATGAGTGTGTGTGGATGTTCCCCAGAGATGGGTTGCGGCTGGAAGGGCATCCACTGCGTAAAAACTTGCTGGATAAGTTGGCGGTTCATTCCGCTGTGGCGACCCTGAATTATTAAAGGGACTAAGCCGACAAGAAAATGAATGAATGAATAAATGAATGATGACTTTTAATCATTATTTTATTACATGAGTGTTGGTGTATGGTTGCTAAGGTGTTCTTAGTGGTTGCTAGGATATTCTTTGGCAAATGTTAACATATTTTAAGTCGTTTCAAGGGTGTTGTTATACGGTATAGGGGCTTGCCAAAATGTGATTTTGTGGTAGGTCTGTGTTTGTGTGTATACATTGTATTCCTTGCGTTTTTGGGACCAAATGTCCCCACAAGTAAAGAAATAGCAGTACATTTTGACTTTGAAAGGATTTTTTGGTCCCCATGAGAAAAACGGCTGATAAACAACAGAGAAGTAAATATTTTTGAAGATGTAAAACTGCTAATTGTTTCCTGTTAGGGTTGGGTTTAGGGGTTGGACTGAGTGAAGATGACACAACATACAGTCTGTAGAGTTTAAACATCATTACACCCATGGGAAAGCCCCATAAAGACAGCAGGACAAGTGTGTCTGTGTGTACATTGTACCTTTTTATGTAAGTAAATAGTAGTTAATCATGTTAACTCATGAACAAATAGTTGCACTATCGCGGTCTGATTATGTTTCAATCAAGGTTAATATGCATCAAATACATAACATCTGTGTCAAACATTTCAACTGACGAATGTATCGGAGGCCAGCTAGTGAGTGCTGTGCAGGTAAACCTCATTCCTCTGACCTCTAAAGGTGCTCTAGCGACCGGCGCAAGTGGTCACGATCTTTAGCCTCCTTGTTAGAGCAACCGACTCCCATGTTGAAAGTTGTCGGTTCGAAACCAGCTCGGAGCGGGTTGGGTGGCATAGGATCGCCGGGGTTACATTGGTGCCGTGACCTGGATGGGAGTGAGATTTATGGGGGTGAGTGTAACGGTGGCCAGCTAGTAAGTGCTGTGCAGGTAAACCTAACTCCTCTGACCTCTAAAGGTGCTCTAGTGACAGATGCTAGAGGTCATGGTCTTTAGCCTCCTTGTTAGAGCAACCGACTCCCGTGCGGAAGGTTGCCGGTTGCATGTTACAGCCCTAATGAGTATGATTATGTGAAACTCCATATAGATACATATTGTGATGATTTCGGGTACTTACTTAGCGATGCACGCACACAGAACGTTATATGCGTAATCCTTAAATGCTCTGCTGATTTGGACTCTATAATACCTGTTTTAAAACTTTAAACTATCTTCCCGCTCCGTGGTGGATTTCGGCATAGTCCATTTCACGTGAGATGGCGGGGGTGAGTGGAAGAAACCAAGTCGCGGGGGGAATATTTTCTACAGAAATAATTTATGATTTCTTATGTGGCCTGTTACCAATTGTTCCACAGACCGGTACCTGGTTGGGGACCACTGCTATAGAGGAATTGAATGAACTAAATAGACCATAGTGTATAAGTGGTCAAGTGAGAGTGTATTGGGGCTTCCCAGTACTGGGTTGCAGCTGGAAGGGCATCCGCTGTGCTGGAATAGTTGACGGTTCATTCCACTGTGGTGACCTCTGATAATTAAGGGACTAAGCCGAAGGAATATTAATGAATGATTGATTGGGCGTTGCCAGAATTTAGCTGTATGGTTTCTAAGGTGTTCATATTGGTTGCTAGTGTGTTCCTTGGCAAATGTTAGCATATTCAGAGTCGTTTCAAGGGTGTTGTGTATGGCTGTTGTTTTGGAGTTTGCTAAGATGTTTCTAATTGGATTTAGAGGTTGGTCTTTGTCTGTGTTTGTTTGTGTACTTTGTATTCCTTTCACTGTGGGGACCAAATCGGACACAATACACAGTCTTTATAGTATAAACATCATTACATCTGTGAAAAGGCCCATAAAAACCGCTGGACAAGTGTGTGTTTGTGTGTGTACATTGTACTTTTTTTTTTTACATAAGTGCATAGTAGTTATGGGTGGCGCAGTGGTGCAGTGGGTAGCGCTGTCGCCTCAAGAAAGTCACTGGTTTGAGCCTTGACTGGCTCAGTTGGCATTGGAGTTTGCATGTTCTCCCAGTGTTCGCATGGGTTTCCTCCGGGTACTTCCTCCACAATGACATGCGCTATAGGTGATTTGGGTAAACTAAATTGTCCAAAGTGTATGTGTGTGAATGAGAGTGTATGGGTGATTCTCAGGTATGGGTTGCGGCTGGAAGGGCATCCGATGCGTAAAAAATATACTGGATCATTCCACTGTGGCGACCCCTGATTAATAAAGGGACTAAGCCGAAAAGAAGATAAATGAATGAATGAGTATATAGTAGTGAAGGCCAATTAATATCAAGTCAGACCCAAATTTGAAGTTAAATTAAAACAAAGGCATGCAAAAACTAGAAAAATAGCCTCAAAGAGATTTTGTTTTTATTCATTTCCCTATCATAAATCAATAGTTTCATTTGCATGATCACTTCCATCTTAAACCAGACACCTTTTGCTAATGTTTAAATAAATGAATAAATACATGAATTCAGGACAATGTTGTCATAGTCAAATATTATATGTGTACAACTGGAAGAACATTGTGACCACCTGAATGACCATAAAGATCTGAAAGTTAAGCACATCCTTTCATTGACCACTTTTTGTTGAAAAAGAAGAGGCATTTAAATTCTAGACCAGCTGAAATCCACTGAGAGCCTCATCATACAGCGGTCAGCGGTTTCCTCCAGAGCTCCAACAAAGCGCCGCTCCATAAATAGAATGCCTTTGTAGTGAGCACTACAGTGAGTGAGTGATGGGGGATATCTGACACAGTTCAGTATGACTCAGATCTATGTAAATGTTATGGATCAGTTGACAGGAAATGTCATCTTTGTCAAAACAAACGGCACATGCATATAGGCATACAGCAATGCCCATGGAACCACCCAGAACATCCAAACAGCTGCATTGCTATGCCCTTACTACAACCCAGAACTCTTTTTCTTTAACAAAGCAACACTCTGGCACCCACCCAGAATTCCTTAGCAACCAACACCCTTGAATTCACCCAGAATATCTTAAAAACTGGCACAGTACATTCTTTACTACCCAGAACAACTTAACATCCATATAGCTACACGCTGCCAACCACCCAGAACAAGCAAATAACAATGCCCTTGCAACAACCCAGAACACCATACTTTTTGTATAGCAACACCCTGGCAACTTCCCAGAACACTTTAGCAACCATATAGCAATGCCCTTGCAAACACGCAGAACACCCTAACATCCACATATCAACACATTGGCAACCCATCATAACAACCAATCATACCCTTGCAACCACACAGAAAGCCATATGGTTTGCATAGCAACCATATAACACCTTAGCAACCATATAACAACGTTCTTGGTAACACCCAGAACAAACGTTCACATAGCAACACCCTGGCCACCAACCAGACAACAACCATGTAACAATATTCGTGCAACCACTCAGAACACCATATGTTGTGCATAGTAACACCCTGGCAACCATGCAGAACACTTTAGCAACCATATAGCATTGCTCTTGCAACCACCCAGAACACCCTAACATCCACATATCAACCCACTAGGACAACAATCATGACAATACACTTGCTACCACCTAAATGGTTATATGTTTTGCACAGCAACACTCTAGTAACCACCAAGAACAACTTAGCAACCAGATAACAATGCGCTTGCAAACACCCAGAATGACTTGACATTCACATAGCAACACTCTGGCAACCAACCTTAACAACAACCCTATAAATATACCCTTGCAACCACTCAGAACACCATACGTTTTGCTTAGCAACACCCTTGCAACACACCTTTGCAACCATATAGTTATGCCCTTGCAACCACACAGAACACCTTAGCAACCATATAACAATGGCATTGCAAACACCCAGAACAACTTAACACCTGCATAGCAACACCCTGGAAACCTCTCATAACAACAACCATATAACAATATTAATGCAACCACTCAGAACACCATATGTTCTGCATAGCAATGCCCTTGCAACCACCCAGAACAGCCTAACATCCACATAGCAACACCCTTTCAACCCCATAGAACAATGTTAACATATAACAATATTTTTGCAATCACTCAGAATGCTATGCATTTTGCATAGCAACACCCTAGCAATCACCAAGAACACTTTAGCAACCATACTGGAATACCCTTACAACCACCCAGAAGACCTGAAGATCTGCATAGCAACACTCTGGCAACCAACCCAAACACTAACCATAAATCAACACCCTGGCAACCCCCAGAACATCTTAGCAACCATATTGCAATGCTCTTGCAACCACCCAGAACAGCCATATAGCAACACCATGTCAACCCTACAGAACATTGTTACCATATAACTATACCACTGCAATCACTCAGAATGCCACACATTTTTGCATAACAACACCCTAGCAACCACCCAGAACATAGTAACAGCCACATAGTAACACCCTGTCAACCCTACAGAACAATGTTACCAAATAACAATACCCTCGCAATTTCTCAGAATGCCATACATTTTGCATAACAACACCCTAGCAACCACCGAGAACACCTTAGCAACCATACTGCAATACCCTTGCAACCACCTAGAACACCTGAAGATCTGCATAGCAACACTCTGGCAACCAACCCAAGAACTAACCATAAATCAACACCCTGGCAACCCCAAGAACACCTTAGCAACCATATTGCAATGCCCTTGCAACCAGAACACCTTAGCAACTATATAACAATGCCCTTGCAACCACCCAGAACAACTTAACACCCGCATAGCAACACCCTGGAAACCTCCCAGAACAACAACCACATAACAATACTTTTGCAACCAATCAGAACCCTATAGATTTTGTATGGGAACACTTTGGCAACCACCCAGAACACCTTACACACCAAAACCACTGCCCTTGCAACCACCCAGAACATATTAACATCGACAAAGCAACACCCTGTCAACCCCACAGAACAATGACCATATAACAATACCCTTGTAACCACTCTAAATGCCATACTTTTTGGATAGCAACACCCTGGCAACCACTCAGAACACATGAACAGCTATATAGCAATATCCTTGCACCTCTTTAAGATCTGCATAGCAACACTCTGGCAACCAACCCAAACACTAACAATAAATCAACACCTTGGCAACCCCCAGAACATCTTAGCAACCATATAGCAATGCTCTTGCAACCACCCAAAACGTATTAACAGCCACATAGCAACACCCTGTCAACCCTACAGAACGTTACAATATAACTATACCCTTGCAATTACTCAGAATGCCATATATTTTGCATAACAACACCCTAGCAACCACCAAGAACACCTTAGCAACCATACTGCAATATCCTTGCAACCACCTAGAACACCCGAAGATGTGCATAGCAACACTCTGGCAACTAACCCAAGCACTAACCATAAATCAACATCCTGGCAACCCCCAGAACACCTTAGCAACCATATTGCAATGCCCTTGCAACCAGAACACCTTAGCAACCATATAACAATGCCCTTGCAACCACCCAGAACAACTTAACATCCGCATAGTAACACCCTGTCAACCCCACAGAACAATGACCATATAACCATACCCTTGTAACAACTCTAAATGCCATACTTTTTGCATAGCAACAACATGGCAACCACCCAGAACACATAAGCAGCTATATAGCAATATCCTTGCACCCCTTTAAGATCTGCATAGCAACAATCTGGCAACCAACTCAAGCAACAATCTTGCATTTACCCAGAACATCTTAAAATCTGCATAGCAACACCCTAGCAACCCCCGAGAACACCTTAGTAACCAAACACCATCATCCTTGACAAATCAGAACAGCAACGCCCTTGCAATCACCCAGAACACTTCAGCAAGGTGGCAAAAAAAAAAGTGGCACTCATTTCTCCCAGCATAAGAAAACAATCTATTTCATAATGAAATGACAAAATCAAGCATAAGCAAAAGCCACAGAGAGCGATTCGGACAGAAAGATAAAGAGCAGGACAGTGTGAGCAGGTAATTGAATTGGCTGCTGCCCAGCTGCTGGACACGTGAGCACGAAAAGCTCTTCTATTCTGTGAAGGGCAGAAGAATATCAGCATGCTAATAGAAAAGAAACGCCATGATGGAGCGAATCACTTTAGGGGCTTGATTTTTCATCGAGATGTTTGGTGCATCTTAGAAATGAATTATGGGCTTTGAATGTGCATCAGTCAAATTGTGGAGGAATGCAGCAGATGTCAGTGCAGGCTTCACCGATTGGTTCACTATGACGTCAGTGTTAAATATGATGGTCAGCAATGCTGCTGGTGTTACCAAGCCTGCAGTACATCGTTAATTATACGAAACATCATTTTTATAATATAATATTATAATATATTTTAATTAATTTATTTTTAATAAAAATTATTATTTTTTAATGTAATTCCTTACATTTATATAGCGCTTTTCTGGGCACTCAAAGCACTTTACACATAGGGGGGAATCTCCTCATCCACCACTAGTGCGCAGCATTCACCTGGATGATGCGACGGCTGCCATTTTGCGCCAGACCAAACACCAGCTGATTGGTGGAGAGGAGACAGAGTGATGAAGCCAATTATGATATGGGGAGGGTTAGATCACCATGATGGACAGAGGACAATAGGCCAGGGTTAAACCCCCACTCTTTCTGAAGGACATCCTGGGATTTTTAACGACCACAGAGAGTCAGGTCCTCGGTTTAACGTCTCATCCGAAAGACGATGCTCACTGAGCAGTATAGAGTCCCTGTCACTATACTGGGGCATTAGGACCCACACAGACCACAGGTTGGGCGCCCCCTGCTGGCCTCACTAACACCACTTCCGGCAGCAACCTAGCTATCCCATGTGGTCTCCCATCCAAGTACTGACCAGGCGCAGCCCTGCTTAGCTTCAGTGGGTGACCATGTTGGAGTTGCAGAGAGCCAAGTTGATATTTCTGAGTTTGCATGTTCTCCTCGTGGCGTGGGTTTCCTCCAGGTGCTCTGGTTTCTCCTACAATCCAAACACATGTGCTATAGGGGGATTGGGTGAACTAAATTGGCTGTAGTGTTTTCAAGAGTTCACACTTAGCTGATGATTGATAGTAAAGCTAGTTTGGCATGCTGTCCCGGGAGAGAGCACTGAGCTTATAAGATTCTCGAGCCCTGGGCTCCCTCCCGTTGCAAGGCGAGAGGGGAGTTTGAGCTCAGGTAGATCTCGATGACTCCCCCTCTTGCTTGTTGTAGCTAAGTGTCAGATATGCATGCTGAAAGGTGTACTCAGAGTTTAGCTAAGGTATTTGGATTAATTATTTAGAGTGCTTGTTTTTGAACTGTGGGAGGAAACCGGAGGACCCGGGGAAAACCCACGCGACCACGGGGAGAACGAGCAAACTCCGCACAGAAATGCCGTCTGGTTTGGAAAGGAATTAAACCAGGGGCATTCTTGCTGTGAGGCAACAGCGCTAATTACTGGCCCGTTTTGATGCTTGATGCCCGTTTGATAGGAGGGAAAGTTGGGTTGGGTGGGGGGGAGTTCTTCAAGACGTAGATATTGAGATGAGAATAGTCTGGTTATTTATAGTGAGTTAAGGATCGTCTGATATTATAATCAGTCATTAGCTAAAGTTGGAACAGCTGTGAACAATCATAAGCACGTGATCCTCTCGAAATTTGTTTATAAATAAACTTCACTAAGTGTGTGTAAATGAGTGTGTATGGGTGTTTCCCAGTACTGGGTTGCAGCTGGAAGGGCATCCGCTGTGTAAAACATATGCTGGAATGTTTTGCAGTTCATTCCACTGTGGTGACCTCTGAAATAGAGAATCAGCCAAACGAAAATGAATGAATGAATGAAATTATTTGGTGAAGGGATATTGAACTGCAATGTGATTCAAACCTGGCTGGAACTACTTTACCTATAAAGTTCTCTTAAAGGTATAGTTCATCCAAAAATGAAAACTAACTCATTGTTTTCTCATACTGAAGTGCTTATAAACCTTTATGAGTTCCTTCTGTTGAAAACTAGAAAATATATTTTTGATGAAAGCCGAGACTCTTCGGCGAGATTTATTAGAAACAAACAGATTGCGAACCAGAAAGTATCTCAGGCTTATACAAAGAGGAGCCAGCACAACATACACACACAGCATTCATTAAAGGACGCACACTCACACACACATGAACACACACACATCGCGAAATCCGGAAGTTTTTTTTCTTTCCATCTGGCGTGCGTTCACTCTCACCAGTCCTCAATCCTTGTTTGCTTCTAATACCCCAGGTTGTTTCGGCGGCATGAATGAAATGTTCATGAGTTAAAGTGAAAGTGCCGAACTGCAGTTAAAATCAGGCATCCTGCTGATTTGATTCAGAAGGGCACTTTTTTTGTCAGACGGCTCATCGGTCAGGTATACATCCACGCTAAAATATCAACGTGAAAGTCATAATAGCTTGAGCAGAATAGACCCAGCTCCCAACCCAAATTTGAGAATAGATTAACACAGCCCGATAACGGTCCACCACTAATATAATATAATATAATATAATAATATAATAATATATATATACAGTTAAAGTCTGAATTTTAGCCCCCCTGAATTATTAGCCCCCCTGTTTATTTTTTCCCCAATTTCTTTCAACGGAAAGACGATTTTTTCAACACATTTCTAAACATAATAGTTTTAATAAGTAATTTCTAATAACTGATTTATTTTATCTTTGACATGATGACAGTAAATAATATTTGACTAGATATTATTCAAGACACTTCTATACAGCTTAAAGTGACGTTTAAAGGCTTAGCTAGGTTAATTAGGTAAAATAGGCAGGTTAGGGTAATTAGGCAAGTTATTGTATAATGATGGTTTGTTCTGTAGACTATTGAAAATAAAACTGCTAAAGGGGCTAATAATATTGTCCTTAAAATGGTGTTTAAAAATTAAAAACTGATTTTTTTCTAGCCGAAATTTAAAAAAAAAATTCAAACGGGGGCTAATAATTTTGACTTTAACTGTATATATATATATACAAATATACAAATAATGCAAATAAAGTCAAAATTGCTTAATAATATCACAGTAATAAATCACAGCGATTAAATCTCAAACACAATTGACTTCAACTTGAACTCAAGGTCATTGTCACTCTCACACATAGAGCATGCTGACCCCAAAACTAGCATAATGTAAATCATTCTTCATTCTTTTCTTTTTGGCTTAGTCCCTTTATTAATCCGGGGTCACCACAGTGGAATGAACCTCCAACTTATCCAACAGGTTTTTATGCAATGGATGCCCTTTCAGCCGCAACCCATCTCTGGGAAACTTCCACACACTCCCATTCACACACACACTCATTCACACTAATACACTAAGGACAATTTAGCCTACCCAATTCACCCGTACCGCATGTCTTTGGACTGTGGGGGAAACCGGAGCACCCGGAGGAAACCCATGCGAACGCAGGGAGAACATGCAAACTCCACACAGAAACGCCAACTGACCCATCCAAGGATCAAACCGGCCACCTACTTGCTGTGAGGCGCCAGCACCACCTACTGTGCCACTGCGTTGCCCAAAATGTAAATCATTGTAATGTTTTCTTTGAATGAAAGAACCGAATTATTTTAAAGTAAATATTCTAGCCTATAAGACTGGTGTTTTTTGGACCTTATTTCAGCTACATTTTATTTCACCAAAACCTACTAACCACGCATAATATATATTTAAAAAAAAAAAAACGCAAGAATGTACAATCATCTTTCTCATATTATTGTAGCACAGTTTGTGCTGAATAGAAAAAAATACATGTTGGCCAATACTATGTAATAAGCTGAAATGTCAGGGCACATCAAAACATCTTAGGGGCCCTAAAATCACCTCAGACCCTAGGGGGTGAAATGGGTAAGGAACAGCTGCATACTGTTTCTTTTTTAAAACTCAGATGCCAAGCTGTTTACCTCCCTCCTAAGCAGAGTCTCAGTGGAGGAAAAAACTCATCGCTTACTCTGAGTTCACTTTTGACGTCACTAATGCATCAGCGACTGGATGAATCATAAGTCTTCTTACACACACACACACACACACATACACACACGTTGACCTTGCCATCCCTGAGTGAGATGTGCTTTGTTTAAGATCAGTCAGCCATGTTAAATGGATGATGCCTGCTCTGCGACGTTTGCCTCCATCAGATAAAGTGTGACATCCATTCAAATTAAACATAAAACTCTCAGCTAATGAAGTATTACGAAGCCGCCCGTGTTGGCGGTAAATAACCTGCGGAAAAATATCTTCAGCAGCAGATGGCCTTTATGACGGTTCGGCTGAGAGGGTGAGAAACAGAGATGCGCAAATGTGCAGAGTCATTTTCCTCAGATGAGCCCGAGGGAGTGAACATGGCGGAGGAAAAGGAGGATTCATTCACCTGTCTGATGATTCACTTCCACTCCTGCTGAATAAAGATAGCCGAGCGTCACTAAACCCCGCCTTAAAGGTCCATTCAAATTAAAATAAAGCTTTATATATGCTAGAATCAGTGTGTCCATATTGAAATATATACTAGTGCGCTCCAAAACAGATACCGGATATAAACATTGAAATGGAAAAACTATTATGATGACCTAATACTTTGGTTTCTCATTAAATCTGACCAATCAAATGCTTTCTAGTGTCTGATATGCCCCGCCCCCTTTAGGGTGATTTTCATTTGGTTTTCATTTGATGCGCAACCACTTACTGGCAGAGCTGTGACAAAAACAAAACGCTATTGGCTGTTTTTTTAAAAGGGGAGGAGCTACTCTGTCCAAAAATGCATTTGTTTTATTTGTTATAATCACCTCTGATTAAAACAGAAACATTTCGATTGACATTCTCCATCTGTACCTGTCATTAGAGGAGGAAAGCCCCACCCACTAGTGACCATCACTTCCTCATTAGCATAGGACGTTAGTTTTGTTTTTAAATCTGCCACTATGCTGACACACAGGCATCTGTAGCTCCGCCCTCTTCTGAAATGAGCTCAATCTCATTTGAATTTTAAGCAACAGTTGCCAAAATCCCACAATTATCAAGGCGTAATGCTGCGTTCACACCAGACGTAGCATGCACGAATAAAGATAGCAGAGCGTCACTAAACCCCGCCTTAAAGTTCCAGTCAAATTAAAATAAAGCTTTATATATGCTAGAATCAGTATGTTCTTATTGAAATATATACTAGTGTGCTCCAAAACAGATAGAATAGAAAGAAATACCTGACAAAACATGGAAATGGAAAATCTATTGTAATGACCTAATACTTTGGTTTCTCATACAAATTTGACCAATCAAATGCTTTCTAGTGTCTGATATGCCCCGCCCCCTTTAGGGTGATTTTTCATTTGGTTTTCATTTGATGCGCAACCACTTACTGGCAGAGCTGTGACAAAAACAAAACGCTATTGGCTGTTTTTTTAAAAAGGGGAGGAGCTACTCTGTCTAAAAATGCATTCGTTTTATTTGTTATAATCACACCTGATTAAAACAGAAACATTTTGATTGACATTCTCCATCTGTACCTGTCATTAGAGGAGGAAAGCCCCACCCACTAGTGACCATCACTTCCTCATTAGCATAGGACGTTAGTTTTGTTTTTAAATCTGCCACTATGCTAACACACAGGCATCTGTAGCTCCGCTCTCTTCTGAAATGAGCTCAATCTCATTTGAATTTTAAGCAACAGTTGCCAAAATCCCACAATTATCAAGGCGTAATGCTGCGTTCACACTAGACGTAGCATGCACGAATAAAGATAGCAGAGCGTCACTAAACCCCGCCTTAAAGTTCCAGTCAAATTAAAATAAAGCTTTATATATGCTAGAATCAGTATGTTCTTATTGAAATATATACTAGTGTGCTCCAAAACAGATAGAATAGAAAGAAATACCTGACAAAACATGGAAATGGAAAATCTATTGTAATGACCTAATACTTTGGTTTCTCATACAAATTTGACCAATCAAATGCTTTCTAGTGTCTGATATGCCCCGCCCCCTTTAGGGTGATTTTTCATTTGGTTTTCATTTGATGCGCAACCACTTACTGGCAGAGATGTGACAAAAACAAAACGCTATTGGCTGTTTTTTAAAAAGAGGAGGAGCTACTCTGTCTAAAAATGCATTTGTTTTATTTGTTATAATCACACCTGATTAAAACAGAAACATTTTGATTGACATTCTCCATCTGTACCTGTCATTAGAGGAGGAAAGCCCCACCCACTAGAGACCATCGCGTCTCATTAGCATAAGACGTTAGTTTTGTTTTTAAATCTGCTACTATGCTGACACACAGGCATCTGTAGCTCCGCCCTCTTCTGAAATGAGCTCAATCTCATTTGAATTTAAAGCAACAGTCACCAAAATCCCACAATTATCAAGGCATTATGCTGCGTTCACACCAGACGTAGCATGCACAAATAAAGATAGCAGAGCGTCACTAAACCCCGCCTTAAAGGTCCCGTCAAATAAAATAAAGCTTTATATATGCTAGAATCAGTGCGTCCATATTGAAATATATGCTAGTGTGCTCCAAAACAGATAGAATAGAAAGAAATACCTGATATAAACATGGAAATGGAAAAACTATTGTAACGACCTCATACTTTGGTTTCTCATTAAATCTGACCAATCAAATGCTTTCTATTGTCTGACATGCCCCGCCCCCTTTAGTATGAATCTCATTTGGTTTTCATTTGATGTCACCTTTCATTAGAATCACTCTTACTGGCAGAGCTGTGATGAAAACAAAACGCTGTTGGCTGTTTTTTTAAAAGGGGAGGAGCTACTCTGTCTAAAAATGCATTCGTTTTATTTGTTATAATCACACCTAATTAAAACAAACATTTCGATTGACATTCTCCATTTGTACGGGTCATTAGAGGAGGAAAGCCCCACCCACTAGTGATCATCTCTCCCTCATTAGCATAGGACGTTAGTCTTGTTTTTAAATCTGCCACTATGCTAATACACAGGCATCTGTAGCTCCGCCCTCTCCTGAAAAGAGAACAATCTCATTTGAATTTAAAGTCACCAAAACCCCACAGTTATCAAAGCGTAATGCTGCGTTCACTCCAGATGTAGCATGCGTGAATAAATCACCCTATGTGTGGTTTATTCATAAACTAATTTCGAGAGGATCACGTGCTTATAATCAACACGGCTGGCTCCTTGTTAGCTCTGTAATCAGCCCTATTAGATGATTACGGAAGCATTATAAATAACTTGAGTTTTTCACTCCAGTTATCTTCGTCTTGAAGCTCCCCCCCCTTTCCACCCCTACATCCTCCCACTTTTTCTGATCGGGCGACACGGTGGCCCAGTGGCTAGCACTGTTGCCTCACAGCAAGAACACTGCTAGTCCAACCCATCGGGCTAGTTGGTGTTTCTGTGTGGAGTTTGAATGTTTTCCCCGGGTTCCCCGGTTTCCTCCCACCGTCCAAAAACATAAACCATAGCCAATCGACTAAAACAAATTATCACCCAATACAACCTGAGTTTACACTTCTCACGGTGAATAGCAGGGGAGTTCTCGAGACCTACCTGACCAAGAATTTCCCTCCCGCCCTTCTAACGGGAGGGAGCCCCGGGCTCGAGGATATTACGAGCTCAGGGCTCTCTCCCGGGACAGCATGCCAAATACGCTTTATTGATTATCAGCTAAGTGTGAACTCTTGAATTGTGCGTAAAAAGATTCGTGAACATTTTGAGTTTACTTGCTTCATTCGCATGTCAAATTCGCTTCATTTGCGCATCAAATTCCCTTTACAATAGATATGGATTCGCATCATGGCCGGGGCTTCTGTCTGCCTGGTGACTTTAGCTTGCTCAATGGCTAACATGGATTTTATTGAGTTAGTAGCTGTGCTTTATGTGCTTTAGGAAGGCTGAAAAACAGCGTTGGTTCGTTCGCCGCCATGTCTGAGTCCACTAGATCCTTTCAGAGGTGCACCCAGCTTTGGTAGTAGAATTTCCTCTCGGGACACTAACTGCAGGCACTATGTCATAATCACGCCACTACAAGTGCAAGCACATGATTGGTTAACGTGGTGGGAATGTCTGTTTAGTCATTAATGCAGCCTCATTTGAGCGAAATGCTCCGGAGGATGTTCATTTGCATCTTTGCATTGACTTAACTGGTAAATCACTCACACTTGACGCTTCATTTGCATCTGATGTGAACGCTGCATCAAAGGTCCGTTTTTTGTGAAGTTTATTTATAAATTAATTTGGAGAGGATCACATGCTTAATCGCTTGCGGCTGGTCTCGCATTATCCAATTTATGATTCACCAATCAGATGATTTTTAAGCACTCTAAGTTCCATAACAGACATCTTCATTTTGAAGAGTCCCCCCTTCCACCCCTACTCCTCCTTTCCTAGATGGGTGGCACGGTGACCCAGTGGTTAGCACAGTTGCCTTACAGCAGGAACGTCACTGGTTCTAGCCTTTACCAAGCCAGCCAACTTTTCTGTGCGGAGTTTACACATTCTCTCCGTGCTAACATGGGTTTCCCCTGGGTTTCCCGGTTTCCTCCCACCATCCAAAAACATGCAACTTTAGTTAATTGACTAATCCTAATCAGCACTATAAACCAGGGGTTTTCAACCTTACGTATGGTTGCATTTACTTTTTTAAGCGAACGCTAGGGGGTGTGATGACAACGTTCCTTTTTGCGATTACCGGCTGACCGCTTACCTCAGTGAGGGCTTTTCCATCGCAACCATTTTGTCCAATTAAATTACATGAGACTCTGCAGGAAACGTGAATAACCTGGTGACGATACATTCAAAAAGCACTTCACGTAATTATATTATTGTCTTGTTCAGATTAAGGCAGGCGACGCAGTGGTGCAGTAGGTATTGCTGTCGCCTCACAGCAAGAAGGTCGCTGGTTCGAGCCTCGGTTGGGTCAGTTGGCGTTTCTGAGTGGAATTTGCATGTTCTCCCTGCATTCCCGTGGTTTACCTCCGGGTACTCCGGTTTCCCCCAAAGTCCAAAGACATGCGGTACAGGTGAATGGGGTAGGCTAAAATTGTCCATAGTGTAGGAGTGTGAATGGATGTTTCCCAGGGATGGATTGCGGCTGGAAGGGCATCCGCTGCGTAAAAACATGCTGGAAGAGTTGACGGTTGTTCTGCTGTGGCGACCCTGGATTCATAAAGGACTAAGCCGAAAAGAAAATGAACGAATAAATGATTAAGGCAAATAACTGTTGCTGATGTCCCTGAGAATGTATTCAGTATTCTTCAAAGTAAGTGAAAGATCCAAATGGGCATCCTGCTGATTTGATTCAGAGGGGCACTTTTTTGTCGGATGGCTCACCGGTTTGACTTTCATTGATTCACTGTCATTAGTTTTCAAAAGCACCCGCTCCATTTTATTTGTTTATGTTTTACTGGAACGCTTCGTCAAATTTTTTTTAATTTCAATGAAGAAAAAACTGAGCTGGTCTGGTTTGGCGATCCTAACCCTCTGCATTTATCAGGTTTTGGTGAGCTTTCCACTTATCAAAAACCTGTTGTTAGAAACCTAGGATTTCAATTCGACAGTGATCTGAAATTTAACAAACAAGTAAATACAGTTGTTAAATCCAGTTTTTTCTATTTACGACTTGCGGCAAAAGTAAAGTCGTTTCTCTCTTTTAATGACCTTGAGAAGGTGATCCATGCTTTTATTTTGGGAAGACTTGACTATTGCAATTCTCTGTATGTGGGTACTAGTCAAAATGCCCTAAACAGATTGCAATTAGTACAAAATGCAGCTGTGAGACTTCTGACAGGGACTCGCAAGTTCGAGCACATATCCCCAGTTCTTTCCTCTCTGGGCTGGCTGCCTGTTAGGTCAAGAATTGATTTTAAACTATTAATCTTTGTTTTTAAATCCTTAAACAATCTGGCACCATCATACTTATCAGACCTGCTACACGTATACAATCCTGGTAGGTCACTGAGGTCTTCTGATGAATTTATTCTATCTGTACCAAGGTCCCGGTGTAAGCGAAGTGGGGATCGGGCTTTTGCTGTTGTCGCCCCAAAACTTTGGAACGGGCTTCCGCCCCACATCAGACATGCTCCAACTCTACCTGTTTTTAAAAAGCGTTTGAAACACCATCTTTGTTCTTTAGTATTTGAGCCTTTTTAATGTTGAGGGATTTGCCTTATGTTTTAATTGTTATTTATGTGATGTAGATTTCATGTTTAGTATTGATTGTGTTCAGCACTTTGGGCAACGTTGTGTTGTAAAAAATGTGCTATATGAATAAACTAAACTAAACTAAACGCTTTAACTCTACAGGTGCCTGTTAGTTGGCTGTGGAGCTGGCGTTAATCATATTATTCCCTCTAGTGAACGCATAAAAATCGTCATCATAATTTACTTGACTGCACGCCTCAATATCTTGCGTCTCCCTCAGTTTGAAAACCCCTGCCATAGACATGCTCCTAGTAAGTAGTTCCCTCTTAAGAGCAGTCACTATCTGTTCATTAGCTACAACAGCTGGGGAGTTCTCGAGATCTACCTGAGCTCAAACTCCCCTCTTGCCCTGCAAATGGGAGGGAGCCCCAGGCTCGAGGATCTTATTAGCCAGGGCTCTCTGCATGCCAAACAATCTTTATAATCAATCCTCAGCAAAGTGTGAACTCTTGAAAGAGTTATAAATCATTATTTGTGGTGTATTTTGAGCTGAAACGTCACATACACACTCTAGGGATATCAGAGACTTATTATAGTATATATATTATAATAGGTACCCTTCAAGGACTTATTTAACATCAAATAAATAGTCATTTAATTAGAAATGTGCTGCATCATTATTAGTAGTAAATGCATAAGCCAACAATATGCATATATACATTAATGTGACAAGCTGATTTTTTAAACGCATAAACAACGGCAGAGGTGTGATTTATCTGCTTAACACATGAAACAAACATTGCAGCAAACATTGCATTTTCATAAGCCATATTAGAACCACTCATCTACAAAAGGAAAACACAGTCACACTTTATTTGGATTAATAGTCTGCTGATTATGTTCATTAATTTGAAGATTTGTTGCATGTCTACTAATACACTATAATGCACGTCTAGAACCTAAACTGGTAACACTTTACTGAACACAAGTTTAACAGATGTTTACATGTTGTACTTTAGACGTTGTAATGGTTTCCTAAGAACATTTAAAAGACAATCTACAGAAGCTGCCCAGATAAGAGTAAGCAGATATGAACTTTTTAAGTAAGTTATGGTCCATGTTGTAAATGACACGGCATTTACCTCTAATATGAACTGTATTTTACTGTAGGAAAGTTATGCAGTATGTTACTGTATTTTAAAGTTGCATTGTGAAAATTCATTCATTCATTCATGCTTAGTCCCTTTATTAATCAGGGGTCGCCACAGCGGAATGAACCGCCAACTTTTCCAGCACATGTTTTACGCAATGGATGCCCTTCCAGGCGCAACCCAACACTGGAAACACTCACACACTTTTGCACACACTCACATACACTACGGCCAATTAAGCTAATTCAATTGACCTGTACCGCATGTCTTTGGACAGAGATTTTTACACACATACATCTCTAGGGTTAACAGAGAATGGTCTGAAAAAGTGGAAAATATCCAGTGAGCGGCAGTTCTGTGGGCGCAAATGCCTTGTTGATGACAGAGGTCAGAGGAGAATGGCCAGACTGGTTCCAGCTAAAAGGAAGGCAACAGAAACTCAAATAAGCACTCGTTACAACCGAGGTCTGCAGAAGAGCCTCTCTGAACACACAACACATCCAACCTTGAGGCAGATGGGCTACAGCAGCAGAAGACCACACCGGGTGCCACTCCCGTCAGCTAAGAACAGGAAACTGAGGCTACAATTCACACAGGCTCACCAAAACTGGACAATTGAAGATTGGAGAAACGTTGCCTGCTCTGATGAGTCTCCATTTCTGCTGCCACATTCAGATGATCGGGTCAGAATTTGGCATCAACAACATGAAAGCATGAATCCATCCTGCCTTGTATCAACAGTTCAGGCTGGTGGTGTTGGTGTAATGGTGTGGGGGAGATTTTCTTGGCACACTTTGGGCACATTAGTACCAATTGAGCATCGTGTCAACGCCACAGCCCACCTGAGTATTGTCGCTGACCATGTCCATCCCTTTATGACCACAGTGTCTCCATCTTCTGATGGCTACTTCCAGCAGGATAACACACCATGTCATAAAGCTTAAATAATTTCAGACTGGTTTCTTGAACATGACAACGAGTTCACTGTACTCAAACGGCCTCCACAGATCTCAATCCAATCGAGCACCTTTGGGATGTGGTAGAATAAGAGATTTGCATCATGGTACATGTGCAGCCGACAAAAGGAGAGGGTCTAACCCAGCCCCTCACAGTGACGTCACTCGCTCCATTTGAGTGGATTGTGACTGACATTGCATCTCTAAGCGATGCAGTCTCAGCTTGCAACATAAGGGCTGCATCCAGATACTATTAGACAAATCTGCAGCCACTTCGCGATGCTATCATGTCAATATGGAGCAAAATCCACCAAAGGATTAAGGCAGTTCTGAAGGCAAAAAGGGGATTCCAACCCGGTACTAGTAAGGTGTACCTAATAAAGGGAGTGTATGTTTATATGTAATAACTGTTAAAAGCTGATAGTTTCTACTTAAGTAGTTAAAGTTATTTGTAAATAATAGTTATGGTAACTAATAACCTTAGCTTTTCCGATTTTGATTGTATTGCAATAATGTGCACTTTTTGTAAAGCTGCTTTGAAATAATAATTATTGTGAAAAGAGCTATACAAATAAACTTGAATTGAATTTTACAGTAAAGATATACAATACTGAAAATACATTTATTCAACGGTTCTGTCTGGTTCTTGAATCTGATTGGCTGAAAGCCGTGCGATATTTTGCCAGTAACATCACACAAAGGCCTCCTCACCCTTCACCTCTGTGTATTACTCCGCCTACATACAGCCAGCAACAAGCAGAGACGCGACAGTTTGACAAATATTACTGCTGTTAGACAATAACATGTTCTTTTAAGGCTTTTTTCGTCAAGAATGTAGTTGTTTAGATTGCAACTATGCAGTTTATTTGTAAGAATAGTGCCTATTTTTAAATATTTACAATTTCTTAGACAACTTGTCGGCGGCCATTAGCCTGCCATAGTGTAGTAGACAAAGATGGTTGACGTTGTCTATCCATAAGACGGTGACAGGACCGCATAATAAGTCCTTGCTTAGATTAAATCTATCCGCTTGTTAAGTGGTGACGTGTTTGTAACGTATGTATACTGTGACGTATGTATACTGTTTCTGGGTCCAAGCCGCCAACTAAACTTCTCTGACCACATTTCTAGAACTGCTTGATCTTGCAGATTCGCACTCTATAACATCAGAAAGATCCGACCCTTCTTATCTGAACATGCAGCTCAACTCCTTGTTCAAGCTCTTGTTCTCTCCAAACTGGATTACTGCAACTCTCTACTAGCCAGGCTTCCAGCTAACTCTATCAAGCCTCTTCCGCTGCTCCAGAACGCAGCAGCACGAGTGGTCTTCAATGAACCTAAACGAGCACATGTCACTCTGCTGCTCATCCTTTTGCACTGGCTGCCAGTTGCTGCTCGCATCAAATTCAAAGCTCTGATGTTTGCCTACAAAGTGACTTCTGGCCTTGCTCCTTCTTATCTGCTCTCACTTCTGCAGCTCTATGTGCCCTCCAGAAACTTGCATTCTGTAAATGAACGTCGCCTCGTGGTTCCAACCCAAAGAGTGAAGAAATCACTTTCGCGAACGCTAAGGCTCAATCTGGCCAGCTGGTGGAATGAACTCCCTAACTGCATCAGAACGGCAGAGTCACTCGCTATTTTCAAGAAACGACTAAAAACTCAACTATTTAGTCTCCACTTCACTTCCTAATCTGCAATTGCCTCTCTGGATATACCACTAACTGTACCCAAAAAAAAAAAAAAAAATTCTAATACTACTAATACTTTCCTTCTTAGACTTTACAGACCCGAAACTTGCCTACAGCACTTATTCATTGTTGCTCTTATAGTTGTGTAAATTGCTTCCTTGTCCTCAGTTGTAAGTTGCTTTGGATAAAAGCATCTGCTAAATGACTAAATGTAAATGTAATGTAAATGCATTCATTTGAGTGGAGAAATCATTCGTTTATGATCACGTTTTATTCCTATCACACATTAAAGTTAATTTTACATATAGTCATAGTGTACACAACAATCTCTGGGCTTGCTGCATAACAAATACCAAAATTTTAACAATTTATAAAACAATGAATCACTTTCTGGCCATCGGATATTAGGCATGGACATATATACTGCGATCGTGACTTTCGAAAGTATTTGTAACATCTCTGACCTCTGTGGTTCCCCCCGATCACCACCAGAGGTCATCATCACGGGACTACTAATTCAGTTTCACTACATATCCCAGCATCCCTTCCGTTTGATTACCCTGCCAGCTGAAAGCCATCCCATTGACTATTTATACTCCCTCTCCGCTACTACTCTTTGCGAAGTCTTGTTTTGCCCCGCATACAATTCTGACTGTTTTCTCTGTTAGTAATCTGATTCTGTGTTTTGACCCCGGACTGTTTCCCCGTTTCTATGATTGTTGATGCCGCCTGCCTTCTGTGACCCTCTGCTCAGTTTAACGGAACATTCTCTCTGCTGTATGCCGCCTGTCTCGACCAATCGCCTGCCCACGGACTCTGAGTTAAGTTTCTCCTTCGCCATCCTTGTTTGTTGTTATCTGATCCTGCCTGTACGACCATTCTGTTGTTATTCAATAAAGCTGCAAATGGATCCTCAATCTCCCGACGCTCCTTTACAGTATTAAATCGCTATTAAATCGCTGATTGTGTGTTTTCTTGAGCGCGAAGCTGAAAAATGGAAGCATTGCGGTTTTTAAGGTAGAGTCAGTAAGAAGCTCCGAATAAGAAGCTGGATTCAGCCTCGTCCCTCCTTTTCGCAAACACAACAGCAGTCTGGTAGTGATTGCTCTGTTTTTTTTTTCGAGGTTAATTATCTTAATATTGTAACAGTCGCTTAATGTTTGATATGCATTGTGTATAAATGTCATGATCCCTTTAAGAGGACTTCTGTGGTTGTTTTACCTTTGAGATGTAAGCACGCATGTATGGGAGCTCAGTTCAGTTCTGGCAAGCTCTGAGAAATGTGTGATGGTCGCTCTGTTACTTTTGCGACGGAGTGTCTTTTTGTTTTCCTTTTGCCTACTCATTGTCGGTAACTGGCATGTATGTAGTCCACAGCACTTGGGAGAAACGCATAAAGGCCAATAGGAAGAGCGAAATAGTTTCTGTCTCCTTTTTTAATTCCCTGAGTCTCCTGGTAAACGCTAAATGGTGCTGTAAATGTAAATACTGTATTTTTACTGTAATTGATTTACAGTAAGTTACCGGCGAACTGCTGCCAGTAAGTTACTGTAGATTCTAACCGTACGTTCACACCGAAAGCGGCAAGAGCGTCAAAGTAGCCGGAAGTCATTCATTTTCAATGAGAGCCGGCGGCGACAAGCGGCGAGGAGCAGCGCGCCGCGTCTTCTCCGGTGTGGGCGTCGAGGAGAGTTGAAATCAAGTCAACTTCATGGTAATGAGCTATGACACGGTTTGGCGGCAAGCAATCGGAATGAAGACGTCCACCGCTTGATAGAAGTTCATAGAACACAGACCTGTGAACTTTGGTTCCTACCACAGTTGTTCCCAAAGGTTTGATGATTGCGGTCGCCGGATTTTCAATGTTTTCTTACAGGAACATGCATTAAAGGGTCACGAATAACCAAAACACATTTTTTGAGCTGTTGACAGTCGTATATGTGTCCCACACTGCTAAAAACACTATTAGGACACCTATATTTCACTAAAAAGTGTAAATTGGTTGTTTTTGCATTATTTCAAGCAAATTCGTACTTCCGGTTTGAAACGAATTTTTGAAGCTGCGTCACGGTCATGACATAATAGCGTGTATTCCAGCGTGCAGACTGGGCGACTGTGCCAGAGTGTGTCTTATTACGTCTTACAGTGTGCTGCATTAATGCATGAGTAAGGCTTGGTTCAAACCAATCAGCGCGCTCTATTGTGCAACTTCATTAATATTCATTACTGTCACAGTGTTTAGACGACAGAGACGCCACGTTGTGTTGGAAAAACAAGCGTGAAGTGTTGCTTTTATAGTTTGCTGCAGTTAAGTTTCGTTTTCATTTTCTCTCTGTGAGAGCTCAGAATGACGTGTGGATTAACAGTGTACGCGACGCTCGACAACAATAACTTACATGTCTAAGGAGGATTATTGTTTACCTGAGAGCTGTTCTCATCTGCAAACGCTGAGATCCGGATTCGCTTGTAGTCTTCTCTTAATAAAGACGCGGCTCTAGTTGCTGGTGATTGTCCTGTCTCTACAGATTTGGTAAGTGAGCGACTTTTGGTTTATTCAGTTTGTTCGTATCGAACTAAGTTAACCATTGCACCGAGTGTAAACATGTTAGCACCACAACCAAACTTTAACCTCGTGTATGATTTTCACTGCATTTAGTGACCGGAATAACACACGCGGCTTTCTGACGCTACCTGCCGTGTGCATCTAAGTTTCCGGGAAATGCGGAGAGTTTTTTTCCTCTCATTCGCCGTGCCGTATCAAACATTGCATGAAAAATACACGCTTAGAGCTGTTCCTCGAATCAAATATCTCGTTTGTCGTGAGGGACATGAATGAATTCCCTGAATCAAAGAGCCAAACTGCAGTTAAAGTCCACCATTTAATAATTTGGCAAATAATTCGACTACAGATGTCCATGTAGGTTAAACACCATCACTTTCTCCTGTGTGTGTGTGTGTGTGTGTGTGTGTGTGTGTGTGTGTGTGTGTGTGTGTGTGTGTGTGTGTGTGTGTATTTTGACTCTGAAACTCGCGCGTGCCCAAATAGACACTCCCACACCATCCCACTTTTCTTCCTCCGACACTCCCCCCTAAACAGAGCTGGACACGCCCACTTTCCTGACTTTTTCCAAAGTAGAGGTGTGAAAACACCCTGCTGAAACGAGGGGGTTTCATGGCCCTTTAACTAACTCACTGGCGAGCTACTGATGTTCATTAAAGTTATATAAATTTATCTCAAAAAAGCGGGAAACTCACGCGACGTGACCGTACAAAGCAGTATAGCTGCTTCAGGATATTTCAGACATATGGACACATATTGGATAAATAAAGCAAAGCCACACCAGACGCAACTTGATCTTCCATTGTTATATGAATTTGATAAGGAGTGCGCAACATTTTCATGCTAGAAACATGTCTTATGCATGAATGTAACTGATATGCTGCAACGGCCCCTTTAAATACGAGATCAATGTAGCGAGTTTTGACGCTCTCGCCGCCGGAGCTGAAGGCAGACAGCGTTGTCGCCAGGGCGGCCAGAGCGACCTTGGATGCTCTCGCCGCTTTCGGTGTGAACGTACGGTAACAGTGTATCTATAGGGGGAGCATCAAAATAAAGTGTTAAACATTTAACCTACTCTGCAGAAGCCTTACAACTTCTCTGCTACTTACATGTTTGGTGTTGTTATGATTATTATTATTTTTTAAAGATCCGGTGTTTACTGGTGTGTCCTCTAAACAGCTGCTAACTGATAATGTGTGCCGCGGCCTTTGCGTTTCCTCTGGGAGCGAGGTGAAGTTGTTCAGATCATGGAGGTGTTTCTGCCTCTGTCGGAGCTCACAGCTGCCTCTGCGGAGGTCCTGAACCCCAGAATCAGTGTGAGAGCAGATGGTTATGGAGGAGAGCATGTGGCCTGCAGCAGGTGTGACAGAGCAGAGCAACACCTGAACTCACACTGACCTCTGAACCCTGCACACCTGAATGAGGAATCCTGAGATACTACACCAGACACTGACAGATCTATCTATCTATCTATCTATCTATCTATCTATCTATCTATCTATCTATCTATCTATCTATCTATCTATCTGTCTGTCTGTCTGTCTGTCTGTCTGTCTGTCTGTCTGTCTGTCTGTCTGTCTGTCTGACTGTAAGTCTGTCTGTATTTCTGTTTGTCTGTCTGTCTGTCTGTCTGTCTGTCTGTATTTCTGTTTGTCTGTCTGTCTGTCTGTCTGTATTTCTGTTTATCTGTTTGTCTGTCTGTCTGTCTGTCTGTCTTTATTTCTTTTTATTTGTCTGTCTGTCTGTCTGTATTTGTTTATTTTTCTATCTGTCTGTCTGTATTTCTGTTTATCTGTCTGTCTGTATATTTGCCTGTCTACCTTTCTGTCTGTCTGAATGTTTGTCTACCTTTCAATCTATCTGTCTGTGTGTGTGTGTGTCTATTGTCTGCTTTTCTCTCTATCTATTTGCCCATCTGTATGTCTGTCTAACTTGTCTGTCTGTCTGTCTGTCTGTCTGTCTATTTGCCTGTTTATCTGTATGTCTGTCTGTCTGTCTGTCTATCCTCATGTTTATCTGTCTGTTTGTCTGCATTTCTGTCTGTCTGTTTGTCTGTCTGTCTATTTGCCTGTCTGTTTATCTGTCTTACTCATGTCTATCTTTTTGTCTGTCTGTCTGTCTATTTGCTTGTCTATTTATATGTCTGTCTGTCTGTCTGTCCGTCTGTCTGTATGTATACACAACCTTCTGTCTGTCTGTCTATTTGTCTGTCTGTTTATCTGTTTT
The DNA here is from genome assembly GCF_049306965.1 of Danio rerio. Classification (NCBI taxonomy): domain Eukaryota; kingdom Metazoa; phylum Chordata; class Actinopteri; order Cypriniformes; family Danionidae; genus Danio; species Danio rerio. The sequence goes on from NC_133177.1 coordinate 58,438,717, forward strand.
CCTCATGTCTATCTTTTTGTCTGTCTGTCTGTTTTTCTGTCTGTCTATCTATTTGCCTATTTGTACGTCTGTCTAACTGTATGTCTGTTTATATATCTGTCTGTTTGTCTATTTGTCCGTCTATCTTTCTATCTGTCTATTTGCCTGTCTGCCTGCCTGTCTTTCTGTCTGTCTGCCTGTCTGTCTATCCATCTATTTTCCTATCTGCCTTTCTGTCTGTGTTTTTGTCTCTCTGTCTGTCTATTTGTCTGTCTGGATGTCTGTCTATCGTTTTGTCTGTCTGTCTGTCTGTATTTCTGTTTATCTGTATGTCTGTGTATGTATTTGCCTGTCTATCTTTCTGTATGTCTGTCTATTTGTCTGTCTGTTTATTGATTTGTTTATTTTACCTGTCTGTCTATTTGCCTGTTTATCTGTATGTCTGTCTGTCCATCTGTTTGTCTAGATGTCTATCTGTCTACTTGTCTGTCTTTGTCTGCCTGTCTGTCTATCTAGTTTCTTATTTGTCTGTCTGTTTATGTGTCTATCTGTCTGTCTATTTGTCTGTCTGTATATCTTTCTGTTTATTTATCTGTCTGTGTGTCTATCTATATGTATATACCTCTGTCCAACTGCATCTCTGTCTGTCTGTCTGTCTGTCTAAATGTTAGTCTGTCTACCTGTCTGTTTGTCTGTCTGTTGATCTAGCTGCCTGTCTGTCTATCTTCTGTCTGTCTGTCTGAATGTCTGTCTAACCGTATGTATGTCTGTTTATGTATCTGTTATTATTTGTCTGTGTATCTTTCTCTCTGTATATTTGCTTATTTGTCTGTCTGTCCATTTGTTTATTTTCTGTCTGTCTGTCTTTCGGTATTTCTGTTTGTCTGTCTATTTGTATGTCTGTCTAACTGTCTGTATGTCTTTTTGTCTGTCTGTTTATTGATTTGTGTATTTAGCTGTCTGTCTATTTGCCTGTTTATTTGTATGTCTGTCTGTCCATCTGTCTATTTTTCTGTCGGTCCGTCTATCTGTTTGTTTAGATGTCTATCTGTCTGTCTATGTGTCTATCTGTCTGTATATCTTTCTGTTTATTTAGCTGTCTGTGTGTCTATCTGTATGTATATGCATCTGTCCAACTGCATCTCTGTGTGTCTATCTGTATGTCTGTCTTTTAAGTATGTCTGTCTGACTATGTTTCTGTCTGTCTGGGTGTCTGTATATCTATCTGTATGTCTGTCTATATTTCTGTCTATCTTTCTGCCTGTCTATCTGCATGTCTGTCTAACTGACAGTCTATGTGTACTT